>NW_015506731.1:165674-180600 GCF_001515645.1 Sinocyclocheilus grahami
GCGTATCGCCAGCCGCTCTCTCTCTCTCTCTCTCTCTCTCTCTCTCTCTCTCTCTCTCTCTCTCTCTCTCTCTCTCTCTCTCACACACACACTCTCACACACACACACACACACAATAATTGTGTTTAATCTCAATGTGCCTGTAAAGTTGTCAACCCAAAATGACAGCAGTCTGACTACTGAAACTACAGAGGCTTTTGGAAGTGTTACATATGTAGGAAATCACAGAACCAACCAACAGAGGAAATCAGACACCCAGAAGAAAAAATAAAATAAACAGAATGATCACCTTACAGTTAATCTATTTATGTAGAACCAAAATCACAAAACCATACAGTATTTTTACATTTTCTGAAGTGTCACATGGCAATTACACCGCATGTGATTGGCCAGAGCATCCATTACCAAAGATAGCAAATTGTACTTCCGGCAGCTAGAAATATATTTTGGTAAATGAAGGTTGAAACGGAATATATTTTCTATTTCAAAAATACAGAGTTCTGGCATGAAACTCTAGATGGCGCAGTCCGATAGGTCTAACTCAATCTGACCTAATGACATCATTATCACATGGCACAGCTGATTGGTTCTCTCCTGTATCGGTAGCCAATGAGCTCGCTGCTCAACACTCAAATATATGAGTAGTGCTTGCCGTAGCAGTTGCAGCTTGCTTCAGAAACCCTCCACCTTCCCCAGCTCCACCTGTATAGATCTGCGGTCACCGTGATTTTGCCAAGTAAGACATGCTCCTGGATCAACATCTTTTGTTGATCAACATTACTGTCCAAAAATACAGACTTAACCCAGTCCCTACCCCTAAACCTAACCTTACCCATAATTTATTCCTAAAATCAGAGGGAAATGATAGCTGATTAACAAGGGTGTAGAAGCACATAATCCTGATTGTAAGCCTAAAACGGACATTTCCTGAAAAGTTATCTCTCAATTCTGATTGGTTGATTGGAATGATGTTCCAGGATCAACAAGGATGTTGATTCAGGAACATGTTGTACTTGGTCAAATCACGCTCACCATAGATCTGCTACGAGGTGATTCGTGTATGCTATATGGGGGTTATTTCATGTATGTTATATTTGCAGCAGCAATATTTCTTACATGCTCACAGCAGCGTGTTGTTGATGTTGGCAGTAGCAAGTCACGGTGCTTGCTCTGCCGCAGCAGCAGCAGCGTAGCAGATCTATTCCGCCAAGACCAAATACATTAACATTGTCATGTACATTACCATGCCAGTCCCTCCGAGAGTTGTCATGGCAGAACTATATTTAATTGAACTTTACTGTTTGCAACATTTATTTAGCATATATTTCAAATATATTTTGGCCACAATTGTTTTAGTTTTTTTTGCCAAATGGGTAAGTGCAATCGGTCTTTAGAACTTATAGACATAACAATCGAACAGCTTGAATAAATGCCAAAAAATAACAGTCCCAGAAATTACTGAAAATACAACAAAGCACTCATATATATTTTTGATGAAGAGTACAATCGCAAACGGCTGTGGATTTGTTTGTGCATACTTACAGCTATCACAGTATATGTGTGTATTTGTGCAAACTTACAAAACCAGTTCTGATTCTCCTGCGCCCACAGAGAAACCACCACTGAGATAAAATCCCAAACACTATATGTTTAAGCAATAGCAAAAGGGATGCTTGCCTTAGCAAGTCCACTAATGAACCCTTGTGCTCATCACTCTTTCATTTAGTAATTTTGCTGATTATGATGATAAAGTATGATTTAGCCCTCACTCTCTTAAAACAGTCATTAGTCGACTCCCCAAACACATGAACACGCCTCCATAACCCCAAATCACAAACACTCTCTCACACCCCAGGGCTGTTGCGTCAGGTCTGGGGTGAAGGTTGAGGTGAGGTGGGGTTTCCAGAGGTTGTGTGATTGGTTCTTGTGTGTTAGGGGAGCGAGAGATAGATGAGAGAGGGGCAGATGATGACACCCGTGGGACAAGCTTAAAGCGCTCAGCCATGCTGACAGGATCTCAACAATGAGGACCCCAGAAAAACAACAACAGCAGCGATAAAAGAGCCAACGGATGAAGCACAAAAGAAGGAGGAGATTTGAGAGGATGTAAGGAGATTTTGAAAGAGAGAGAGAGGGTGAAATAAACAAAGTATCACGGCTGATGTTTTTTTTTCTGCCTTAAGAAATATAAATGAAATATAAACAGACTTCAGTTATTCATTTATTAAAGACTTTTTTTTAAAATACAGTAATGAGATATAAACGGAAAATGTGTGTAAACTGTCAAAATGATGCCAATAAATCATCCTTAAAATAGGGACAGGATCAACATCATCAGTGTCATCACCTTCCACCCACATTTACAGGTGAATTGTTGATTTAACATATGGAAATTGTGACACTTCTGTTTCGCACAGATGCTTCCTGCAATGCATCAAAGAATCACACCTGCCCTGCACCTTCATACACTCAAGACAGTGTGCAATCTGAATGAATAAATACAGACACACTTCTTAAATTATACATTATTGGCCTAGAGGAAGCAGGGGAGTGAAGAAAAACAGAAAGAGAGACAGAGGGAAAAAGAGACAAAGACTGCTACACCCTATTTTGACTAGATCTTTAGTCAGAGAAGACGCATATTTAATATGATGCGAGTGAAAATGAGCTAGTGAGAGACACATACTGTCTGGTCAATATGTTGTACTGTATCTTTCAGTTTATGTAAAAATAATGTCACGATGTAAAAAAATGTTGGTTTCAAATATGTATATGTGTGAATATGTATATGTGTGTATACACACGCACACACACAATATAAATAATACAATAAAATAAATAAATATAAGGCACATACATATATTTTACAACACACACACAGACACATACACATGCATCAATATGAATATAATATATATATATAATTATAATTGTTATATTATTTTCATGACAATTAAGCCTCTGATTCACAGTATCCTACTGTACATTATAAAAATTCTATCATTATTGTAATATTTTTGAAAAAATCATAACATTTTGCTTAAATATATTGAATGAATGAATAAATGAATGAATGAGTAAATAAATAAATAAGATTTTATTTTATATATAATATCTTATATCTTATATGTCTTAATTTTGGTGTGAAATATGACCTGGACATTTCTTCTTGAGATTCACCATTCCCTTGTTTTCACTTGAGGTGAATATCTACTCTGACTAAAATCTATATCAAGTTGGTTGATGTAGTTCCCATTCACTGGAAACGGAGTAACACGTCGTAATATGTGCTGCCAAAACCATAGATATATGTAAAAAAAAAACTCATCACTGTTACCTAACACACATCCTTTTAACATTATGGGGTGTTAGTAGATACATTTGCACTTGCTGAGGCAGAGCGTGTGGGTGGGTATGAGGATATGTGGATGTGCACGGGCCAATAGACAGGTTGCCATGGCGATGGCTCAGCTCCCAGAGCATTCTGGGGAATGAAAGTGAGGTGTGACATATATGACCTATCAATCACATTCTCCAGAGAAAGAGAGAAGGAGATCAAGAAAGAGAAAAAGGTCGCCTGTTAACAAGGGCTCTTGTGGCGGATGCAAAATACAAACATCTGCCTTTCCTAAAAAAACTATGGATTCAAAAGATGAGTCAGTGAGAGCATATAAAGATGCCTGTTTCCCAAACACACACACACACACACACACACACACACACAAACATAGTGATTATCAAGGTCAGATAATGATCAATCACACCCTGTCTCACGGACTTCCCTTGCATTGACATTCATTAGCAGACAGAGCCGTCGTCTGTGTGTCTGTGGGCCAGAGACAGCTCTCTAAAGCCAGCTGTTGAACAGAACCATTCATTAGGGTGGCAAATTTAGCATTTGTGTAAACAAGGAACAGGGCAGCGTTTTGTAGCTTTTAGAATCATGATGCTTATCTAAATGCATCCACCCCCATTCCAGAGCAATAAATTTAGCCTTATTAAAAAAAGGCAAGCATATGGATAGAAACACACCACTGTGTATTAGGAAAAGTTGCTAAATGCGGCTTAAAACACATTTTTAAAACAAATTCTTTAAAGCAGGCTACTAAAATCCAGACTGGCAAAGAATGTAGGTTATTTGTTGTCATAACATCAGTGAAAATACCTGTAATACCAGAAATAAACCCATCCAGCCATTAGCGCCATCTCAGCTGTGTGAGCATGGCATGATGGTATTGACTGGAACATTTCACAATAAACATTTTCAAGTGTTACTCTGTGATTAAATTAATTTAAATTAAATTAAAATATTAGCGGCAATAATAATAAAAAACTAAAATATTACTGCATGTGAAATAAATTGACCAAAGGTATATGATAAAATGATTCAAGTGCAAGGAATTATGGGAATTCCCACAGCCTCAATTTCCTATTTTCAACTTTCTATTAAATGTTTCTTGAGCATCAAATCAGTACATTAGAATGATTTCTGAACGATAATGTGACACTGAAGACTGGAGTAATGATGCTGAAAATTCAGCTTTGAATCACAGGAATAAATTACATTTTACAATATATTAAAATAGAAAAGAGTTATTTTAAATTGTAATAATATTTCACAGTACTACTGTTTTGATGGTATTTTGATCAAATAAATGCAGCCTTGGTGAGCATACTATAAGAGGCTATCAAAAAAAAAATGTTGTGATCCCAAACTTTTAAATGGTATAGTGTATACTGTAGCGAATCAGCTCATGGGGAAATATGAATAATTAATCATAACTAGTTATAATTAATTATAAATATTTAGATCTGCTGTAGATATTTACTTGACCTCTCAGGGTCAACTGTCTGTCAATTCTAAGAACGTTAATTTCCTGGTTAAGGGAAATTACTTTCTTACTGTACAATTCTACTGAAGGATATGTGCGTTCATTCAAAGAAAGGTTTTCCTATGGATTAATTAGAAAAGTGTCAATTTCTACTGTGCACTGTGTCTCTTCCTATGGAAAAGGTAGTGATTTTCCCTACTCACATTCCATTAGGTCGTAAATGTATCTGGTGTCAGGGGTGCCATGGTAACCAGGGTCCTGGACCTTGTTCACAGACAACTTGGCACCCAGTATGTTTATTGGGTGAGGGGTCTGTGAACGTTTGTTAATCTAATGAATAATTGATTTGTTAAATCAAATGAAAAATGGTGTGTCTGATTGGTCCAGACGCTACAATAACTTTTTTATATATAAATATAATTTTAATGCCAAATGTGCTTGTTTCATACGTAATCCTTATAATTCACATACTAAAATTGGCGTTTGATCAAATAAAAGCAAAAATCGACCAGCAATAGGCAGCACAGCCAGTTCTTAGCACTCCAACACTGCCGGCTTGACACTTAATATATCATAATAACATCACTAGGGGCTTCCTTAATCACTTGGATTGGTTGTGAATGTGTTTGTAAGTGTTTTCAGAGAGACAAACTACGTTGAGCAGGAAGCAGTAGCAGAAAGCTCATTAATGTTTCAGAGACCTGGGGCAGATCAGCTGAATATTAACTAGGTCAGTGTTACACAACGACTGGACACCCTTCCCTCATGCTCTCTCTGCTACCATGGAGATGCCAGCATCATTCTCCTGCCTGATCTCTCTCTCCTTCACAACCGTGACAACTGTGGAACCCGGGCTGATGCTTTCAAAGTGAAAGACTTAGATGTTTTCCTAAAGGGGGAAGAATGCATGAAAGATCTAGTTTCTAAGCAACTGATGCTGTGCAGATACTAAAACCTTTACTTGCATCATACTTTACTGACTTAGATCACAGAACACTGTATTTTTTTTATATATGTTGTACAATGTATGCTAATTGGTGACTGATTTGGGGTTGTTATAGAAGAGTATATTCCAGGCCTTTAATCTGATTGGCTGAGCTGTGCTGCACGAGTGAGACTTTTTACAACACTGAGATGTTTGCTGTTTGTGTATTTGTCCATTATAGACTTAAGTTTCACTTACATACACTTTGACAATGTCAAATTAAAAGTTTTACTTTAAAGTACACATCAAATCATAATGTTTTAGCAATCTTTTGTTGTGACTTAAACACGTACACTTATTTTGATGTGTTGACTAACATACTAAAGCACATGTAACGTACTTGATCATAATATTATTATAACTGTAGTGTGTTATTCAATATTACATTTAAAGTTAATATTTTAAATGCAGTAAATTGCAACTTCATCATTACAAATATGAAATTGCATTTTAATAAATCAGATTTGAATACACGACAAGTTTCAATAGTATATTGACATTAACATATATTTTAGTTTACCATAAAAATTTGTCAGTACATTCAACAGTACAATTTAACCATACTTCAATAAAAGTCATTATGAAACTATATATTAAGTTGTACTTGGTTTAGGGGGAGAAAGAATTTTTGCTCAAAAATTGCTTTCACAATTAATTACAAAGAAACTGCAACAAAATTAAATGAATTAAATATGAAATTTTTAAGTAGAATGACAAAAATACTATTTTCTTATAAAAATCTTTGGTCAATTTATAACAAAAAATATGACAGTGTACTTAATTAAAGGGGTCATATGATGCTTTTTTAAAGATCATTATTTTGTGTATTTGGTGTAACAGAATATGTTGACATGCTTTAATGTTCAAAAAACACATTATTTTTCAAATACTGTACATTATTGTAGGTCCTCTATGCCCCGCCTCTCTCAAACGCTTCGTTTTCTACAAAGTCCCTCCTTCCGACAAGCGCAGTCTGCTCTGATTGGCCAGCTGACCCAGTGCATTGTGATTGGCCGAACACCACAAGCACTCGTCGGAAATGTAACGCCCCTTACCATAATCACGAGCTTCATCTTTCAAAATAAATGAAAAGTAAATATAGAAAATATTTAATATTTAACAAATATAAACATTTGTTTTCATGACAGAAGCTCCACAGTGTTCTGTCACTGTCATTCTGTTACACTGTGGAGCTTCTGTCATGAAAACAAATGTTTATATTTGTTAAATATTAAATATTTTCTATATTTAATACAATCACACCAGCGTGATTAGAACGTTCAGTGCGTCATATCATCAGCTGCTAAATTCAAATCTGCGTTCGCTGGCTGGCGCTGAGCCAGATACAGGCGTGTTTTTACAGCACTGCGCATTAACCAATCACACACGATGCTGTTGAGCTTATGAATGCAATGACCAATCAGAGGTGTTCAGATGAGTCATCGCTGAATACCTCTTTCTGGCGAATTGAACAAGGTGCAAATGTGTGTACGGATCTCTAAGATATTAATTTCATTGTGTAAACAGCTTCAGTGATTTTAATGGGAGTTTTTGAGAGTGCTTGAACTAGACTGTCAGTGGAAATGTTCTTTGATAATGTAAATGTTCTTTGCTCTCATTCTATAGGCTGTTATGATTAGTAGCCTAACTTGCAATGTTTTTATTCACATTAATTTTCAATGTTAAATTCACATGAAATATAAACTCAGTCATATTAAAAATGTTATGGCATGACATCCATATATGTTAATTAAGTAAACAGGCAGGTTTTTATGCATAGTTAAGAGATCACATTATACTATAGATCAACATAATCTATAAAGGTGAGAATCAAGATATTTCACGATATAGTTAATGCGTTTGGGGATGTTTCGAATAAAAAGGAAAAAAATAAATAAAGCATAAGTGCTGTTGTGGCTGCTGTGTGTCACATGACCCTTCCCCCACCCCCCCACTCGTGCCCCCTCAAAAACAAATGACGTCCCTGTTCTATAGTATGCTACAAGTGACTGGAAAAGGATTATGTCATTATTCATTTACAAATGTTAAAATTTTGAAACAGGGAATATAATCCCAATCAAGCTTCAAATGTGTAGATGCATCTTAACTTGGGCACTACGAGAAGCTAATCTCTATTGAGGAACAAAAAAGCAAGTTGCAATTTCAGTTTTGATATGGCCATTAGTATATGCTAATATAAGATTTCATAATAGGCACTGGGCTCATATTGGCTGTTATAATTTCCCTGAGGAGCTCTTGAGGTATGAACACAGTAAAATACCAGCCTTAGCAGACCAGTGATTTCACAGACAAAACTCAAGCCTTCCAAGTACAGTATAATTAGAATTATTAGAAGCTGCATTTCAAAGATCACACAACTTCAAAGCTTTATTGCTGATTTAAAATATGGTGGTCCACCTGAACAATGACTGACTTGTTATAGCTAGGCATCAACTATTTCTTCAGCATGACAATATATGAGAATGAATGTTTGGGTGCTTTTTGAAAAGGTATATAACGGATCATAAAATGTGACCTTCATAATGCGAGTCTGCACTTCAGAGCTGATTTTACTTCACATTCTCAACTGTAGCCAACAAAACTGTATACATTTGTACTTAAAGATATGTGGTCATGGTCCCAAAACAAAGCTGGGATCACAACAATCTGCTCCCTGCAGGGAATGTCATTTAATTAGGCTCAAATTGGCAATCCTCAGTATGTCTCACTGTAAACCTACTAAACATTTAAAGCATTAGGAGAAATATGCCAACAGGAAACTGATACTGAGCTAATCTGCCTGTTTACTTATATACTTTAGGGAGAAAATGTCCTAAATCTGACAAAATATCTTCCTCTGGGGACATCAGGGAACATTCTCTATGGTAATGATGATTGATAAATACAGTAAATGTTTTTTGAAACTGAAAAAAAGGTTTGAAGGATAGAGTTAATAATTACAATTTTAAATTATTCAAATAATTATAATTAACATGATATATGAAAATAGTAGTGTAAGCAGTGTTTGTGTCCATGTGTCTGTTTTAAATGGACAACTGACATAAATTATTAAAGACATCTACTATAGGGAAAACTGATTCATAATTTACGGCTTAACAATGAATTATTTCAGAGCTGCTGGAAAAGTTGTTAAGACAACACCAGCAAAAAAAAAAGGAATATTAAGAATATAATTTTATGAATATTTGTAATTGGCTGAGAAGATACCCTGTGCAGTACCTTATTGTTATATTTAAATTATATACACTACCATTTAAAAGTTTGAGGTTAGTAAGGTTTTATTTATTTTTAAAAGAAATGAATACTTTCGTTCAGCAAGTATGCATTAAATTGATCAAAAGTGACTGTAAATACATTTATAAGGTTTCTAAGCAACTGACGCTATAATGTAAAAGATTTCTGCTGATTTTTGATTGTTGTATTCATCAAACAATCCTGAAAAAATGTATCATGGTTTACAAAATAATAATAATAATAAATAAATAAGAATACTTTTTTATAATTTTTTTTTACATTGATAATAATAAGGAATGATTCTTGACATATTAGACTGGTTTCCACAGGATACTGAAGACTGGAATAATGCTGCTAATAATTCAGCTTTGCCATTACAGGAATAAATACAATTTTAAAATATATTCAAACATAAAACAGATATTTTAATTTAAAAAGAAAATGTCACAATATTATTGTCTTTTACTGTATTTTTCATCAAATAAATGTAGCCTTACCAACTCCAAACGTCTGAACACTATAGTGTGTTTTTTTTTTGTAAATTTGCAACAAAAAAAAAAACTTCCATAGCAGGACACAAAATTTTGTAAAGAAATGAATTTTTCCACAATGCCTCTCACCTGTCACAGCTGGAGCCGTGGGCACCGAAGGAGTCACATGCGCAGGGCAGGCAGCCGATGGTGCCGTTGGTGAAGTGATCTTCCTCACACTCTTCACACTGCAGCCCAGTGTAACCCGGCATACAGTCACACTGACCTGTCTCACGGTCACACTCGTCAGGGTCCGACACTCCTTCACCACTGCAGTTACACACCAGCTCTTCAGAGGAAACACACACAAAGGATTGCTTATATATGAATTTTTGACAAGCAAAGAGGGGCAATGCTAAGAAAATCAAATACTGATATAAAGCACCAACAAAGTCATCCTGTATATCTGCTCTCCCTAATATCTTAATGGTTTCCCAGCTATTTATTTATTTTTGTCTTAATTTAAACCTAACTTAATGTCAAAAATATTTATCATCATCACTGAATCAACCTAAATATATTAGGTTACAACAATAAAACTAAATGTAAGAGTTGGATCAGGTTGAAGTAGCTCTGTATGGCAACAACTGCTACTATTTTTTTTACAATGTAGGTTTAACAAAGCAAAATCTTTCCAACAGAGCCCCTTTGGGGTGTACACATACCCCATACTAATGGAGAAACAAATGATAAACTGTTACCCGTACAGCGTTGAAACTTAAAGTCCTGTTAATGCAGCATTGCTGCTCTGTAGTAAATCTCTCCTTCAAGTTCAAGTCCGCTACGCTTCACAGTACTCCATCTTGCTGATCTCTGCCAGCTATAATAAATGACTCCCTGCAGCCTGATTCTTTGATAGCTCATTAAGTTGATATTAGACTGAGAGAGTGCAGATCTTTAGTATGCAGGAGAGGATGTAGGTCCTTGGAGAAAAAACACAAACTCTAAAGACAAATCAGGCAAATTCCGGCTGCTGGGAACAACTGAAGCTTGTGCAATTCTATATCAACTGAAGTTAAATCAAAGATGATTTTCCAGCAGTGTTGCTGCAATATTTAAAAATCGATCTGAATTATTTGGCTCAGAATTATTGAGTTGACCAGCAACATCTGGATGTGGAGACCAGCTGCAATTAGATCTGGAATGGAATATAGTTGGTTGTATATGTTTTTTTATTTATTTAGGTACAACTGGCAGAGACAGTAGAGAGCCAGAATTGAACCTGTCTTTCCCAGATGAACGGCATGTGCTAACTGCTAGGCCAGAGCTCCTCTATGTTTGCTTACGATCAAATGTGTTTGATCTCAAAAAAGCAAAGGGGGCTATATTTACAAAAATGTAAATCTGAAAGAGCGCATAATTCAAGCAAAGAATAAAATATATTAAAATAGAAAACACCTAATTTAAATTGTAAAAATGTTTGTATAATATCACTGTAATTTTTATCAAATAAATGAAGCATTGGAGACTTCTTTAAAACAAAAACCCACCAAATGAAGCTATTTGACTGGTAGTGTATATATAACAACACAATAATCAATGCACTCAGTCAGTAAGGCATAATGTACATCCAGCCGGTTATCTCAGAATACACCCCGACAGGGTGATCAGGATCAGGTCTTGTATCAGCCTGAAGGGGTTGCCACATAAGTAAATAATTAGACGCGAAATATTGATTTGAGATATTTGAACGCAAAGCTTCCGTGAAGACAACAGATGCGAGCAAGTGGCAAATTCAAACTAGACGGACATTTAATGGAAAAGGTGCAGTCAAACCACTTATTACACAACATTTCACCACAAAAATAATTAAGGCAATAAAAGAATTAAGACGAAAATGTTTTAAAACCTTACCAGTTTGTTAGTTCTCTTATAATCCATTACAGCGTGCAAAACAATCGTAGCAAAATGACAGCAGCTGTGTTTGTATGAAACGAGAGCGAGTCCGCAAAACCAGGATGACACAATTAAATAATTGTACACCATTTTGAATCGAGTTTTAATATTTTATTAGCTAAACAAACGCAAAGCTTCCACCAAGAAAAAATAGTTCAAGCAAGAGTACAGCGCCGACTGCTGTTACCCAGATGAGCCGGTTGTTATCGAGGGATAGCATACATCAGAATGTCGCGATTGACCGATCAGAATCGAGTATTCCACAGTAATAACCTCTATTAACGAACACAGTCAATGTAATGTTTCCAATAACATTAAAGGGGTCATATGATGCGATTTAAATTTGTCCTTTCTCTTTGGAGTGTTACAAGCTCTTGGTGCATGAAGAAGATCTGTAAAGTTGCAAAGACTAAAGTCTCAAATCCAAAGAGATATTCTTTTAGACACATCTTTCAGACAAACATATTCTTCTGTCCATTAGTTGCAGTGGAAACGGCACTTATCCTACTCCAGCATACAGACACAAGTGCAGGGGGCAAAGAGAGTTCACTGGGCCATCTAATGCACAGCTGTTATGATCTAGGTCAAAGTCGCTCACCTCTAAAATCATACACATCATAAAGAATTTATCTTTTTCCATTAGAATATTTCAAATGTGCAGTCAGATGCCCCTCTAGCTAAAGTCTTATACATAACAGGAAAGCTCTGACAACTGCGAAATGCATCTGAATTAGTAAAAGAAACATGTAAACAGATGTCATTTCTAGGGTTGTATACCATTCAGAATTTAATCGCCTTTTTTAGCAATGCCTTTTAAATTCCAATTCAGTTCTTGAATTTGAATTGATGTAGCAAACTAAATTATAATTTTAAGAAAGTCAAATAAATATGGAAGAAAATGAAAAGAAATGTATAATTAAACATAAAAATTGTACTTATTGTAGTTTTCAATAATAATTTCATTTTTCTGTATATGAACTACCCTACTATATGTTTTCATATATAACACATATGGAGTATTTCCATTAGATCATCAGAAATTACATAATAAATTAAAGCTTAAAATAATTATAAAAAAATTAAAACAGCAAAATCAAATAATAAAATCAATAAAACGTAAAACTAAAATTAAATGAAAAAATATATATATAATAGTGTGAAAAAGTGTTGGCCCCCTTCCTGATTTCTTATTTTTTTGCATGTTTGTCACACTTTAATGTTTCAGATCATCAAACAAATTTAAATATTAGAAAAAGATAACACAAGTGAACACAACATGCAGTTTTTAAATGAAGGTTTTTATATTAAGGGAAAACAAAATCCCAAACTACATGGCCCTGTGTGAAAAAGTGTTTGCCCCCTAAACCTAATAACTGGTTGGGCCACTCTTAGCAGCAACAACTGCAATCAAGCGTTTGCGATAACTTGCAATTAGTCTGTTACAGCGCTGTGAAGGAATTTTGGTCGACTCATCTATGCAGAATTGTTGTAATTCAGCCACATTGGAGGGTTTTCGAGCATGAACCGCCTTTTTAAGGTCATGCCACAGCATCTCAATAGGATTCAGGTCAGGACTTTGACTAGGCCACTCCAAAGTCTTCATTTTGTTTTTCTTCAGCCATTCAGAGGTGGACTTGCTGGTGTGTTTTGGATCATTGTCCTGCTGCAGAACCCAAGTTCGCTTCAGCTTGAGGTCACGAACAGATGGCCGGACATTCTCCTTCAGGATGTTTTGGTAAAAGGAAGGGGGCCAACACTTTTTCACACCACTGTACACACTCTGACATTCAAAAATTGCATAAGCCTAACACACCAACAAAATGTCATCTAATTCAAATTCCAGAGCAACATTCAGTTCGCAAATGGATGTGGCTGATTCGTTCTAAAATTCCAACTCATGAATGTAAAGAGAGTCAATTTTTAAATTCTGAATTTGCCCAACCCTGGTCTCTTCACAATAAAAATGCCATCTGGACATTTTAGACACTTTTTTACAAGATGCCTGTATAGTGAAGCATATCACTCTAAATGTAAGTGTATTTCTATTTAGTCTCCATTCTGAATTCTTAGCCCACTTTCTCTGGCCCTTAAGCTGTTATCTAAAGGGCTCCCATAGCACTTCATAGTGTCCTAATAAAGGTGGTCTTAGACACAGTCCATGCTTTTGTGAACATTGTCTCCCAGATATAACCTCACCATCAGGAACAATGGCTGTGGAATGTCTAATCACAATGGCAGGGCAGGGAAGGGTTAAACATTAATTCTGAATTTGCCCAACCCTGGTCTCTTCACAATAAAAATGCCATCTGGACATGTTAGACACTTTTTTACAAGATGCCTGTATAGTGAAGCATATCACTCTAAATGTAAGTGTATTTCTATTTAGTCTCCATTCTGAATTCTTAGCCCACTTTCTCTGGCCCTTAAGCTGTTATCTAAAGGGCTCCCATAGCACTTCATAGTGTCCTAATAAAGGTGGTCTTAGACACAGTCCATGCTTTTGTGAACATTGTCTCCCAGATATAACCTCACCATCAGGAACAATGGCTGTGGAATGTCTAATCACAATGGCAGGGCAGGGAAGGGTTAAACATCTGTAGTACTTGTTGCCTGTTTCTGATTTGGAAATGCATTGATGTTTTTTCAAGATAATTTCTAAATGTGTGTAAACATCTAAACCCATGCAGCATAAAATCACTGGGGTCAATGACCCCTTTGTAAATGCACTGGTGATAACTGTATCTTGGGGATTTAACATTATTATGGAAAAGTAGGCCAAGTCTACAGATACTTCCATATGAACAATTGATGCACCCAAACGACCATTTCATGCAAGATTTATGTAGACTTCACTCTCATTAACAGTGTGACCTGGTTCTTTAACACATACACACAGTGACTAATCTGTGGCCTTTATTTCCTACCAGCGATTACCAGCAGCACACTAATGAAACCATTCTAACAGCAATGTAAATAACCTCAGCTGAATATATACTGGAAAAATACTAGCTGATGCTGTCCTTTATCTGATACAGCCCACAGGTCCTGAATCCCTTCATAATGAAGGGGTAAAGTCAGGACAGATAAACAACTGAGTCTGACTATTTAGGACAAATACCCTGCAGCTCAATCAATGAAGGGCCTGTATGAGCACATTACAATATGATTTGCCATATTATATCAATGGATAGGCACTTACCCAGCATTAGACATCATAAGATAGACTGTTGCATAATAATTTTATGTAAATAAAAAAAAGTCAAGTTGTATATTAAATCATTGCATGGATGGATGGAAGGACAGATTTAGACTCTATGGCTGATATAGGCAGATGATAGATAATGGACAGACAGACAGATAAATAGACAATTAGATAGATAGATAGATAGATAGATAGATAGATAGATAGATAGATAGATAGATAGATA
>NW_015506731.1:181198-194802 GCF_001515645.1 Sinocyclocheilus grahami
TGTATATACTGTATTCTATATATAGTACCAGTCAAATGTTTGGACACACGAATGGGAAAGTGTCCAAACTTTTGACTGGTACTGTACTATAATATACACAAAGAATATCGGCCGATATATCGATATCGGCCTTTTTACTCCCTAATATCGGTATCATATCGGCCCCAAAAAGCCCATATCGGTCGGACTCTAATCTGTACACAATTCCTGGAAGCTGAAAACATCCCAGTTCTTGCATGGCCAGCATACTCACCGGACATGTCACCCATTGAGCATGTTTGGGATGCTCTGGATCGGCGTATACGACAGCGTGTTCCAGTTCCTGCCAATATCCAGCAACTTCACACAGCCATTGAAGAGGAGTGGACCAATATTCCACAGGCCACAATCAACAACCTGATCAACTCTATGCGAAAGAGATGTGTTGCACTGTGTGAGGCAAATGGTGGTCACACCAAATACTGACTGGTTTTTGGACCCCCCCATACAGTAAAACTGCACATTTTAGAGTGGCCTTTTATTGTGGCCAGCCTAAGGCACACCAATAATCATGCTGTCTAATCAGCATCTTGATATGCCACACCTTTGAGGTGGATGGATTATCTCGGCAAAGGAGAAGTGCTCACTAACACAGATTTAGACAAATTTGTGAACAATATTTGAGAGAAATAGGCCTTTTGTGTACATAGAAAAAGTCTTAGATCTTTTAGTTCAGCTCATGACAAATGGGGGCAAAAACAAAAGCGTTTATAATTTTGTTCAGTGTAGATAGATAGATAGATAGATAGATAGATAGATAGATAGATGCACAGTGTCATTCACACAAATACTAAACATCATGGTAACACACATGATACTGAAATAGTGCAATAAATGTTATTTTAACAACATTAGATGTAAGATAAAACCCTAACGTACGCAACTGATAAGAACAAAAATAAGAAGAAACAGTTATTTCAGTAAAAAGAAAACATCAAATGTCATGCAGGGAATTCTGGGAATGTCAATTTACGATTTTTTCACTGTAAATTATACAATTACTATCTTTTTCACTTCCACAAACCGCAGCTTTAACAGTGTTTTACTGTAAAATTACATTAAATGTAATTATGCAGTTATTCACTGTATATAGTAAACTTACTGTTAACCAGGTTTTTACTGTAGCATTTTACAGTCTTTTACTGTTAAAATCACAATCATTTTTTACAGTTAGACAGTCAGACAGACAGATAGATAGATAGATAGATAGATAGATAGATAGGTAGATAGATAGATGAAACCGCATAATCCCCCTAGAGCCTTGCGCTCAGAAAATTATAAACTTCTGGTAGTGCCTACAGGACAAACTGTCATCAGAAAGGCGATCAAGCTTTTGCAGTAAAGGGGCCGAGACTGTGGAATAAGTTGCCTCTACATATTAAGTCTGCTAAATCTTTGTCAATGTTTTCGAATCTGCTGAAAGCTCATTTGATGGTGGCAGCCACAGTCGATCTTTACAGTATGTGGTATATGTGTGTGTATGTGGTACAGGCTGTAATATGTGTGGCATATGTCATTTTCTGACTTGCCAATATGTGTAAATGGATTTTCTTTACTTTTCTTTTTTTCTTAGCCTTTTATTGTAAAGCACTGTGGTTAACGCTGTTTTTTATTTTTTAGTAGTGCTATATAAATTAATAAACCAAACCAAACCATGATAGATAGATAGATAGATAGATAGATAGATAGATAGATAGATAGATAGATAGATAGATAGCTCATCAATAAATCATGTTGCATGTCTTTGACTGCAAATGAAGTGATTCCTGAGAGGCAGACGGCAGACTGCAGGAATGATGTGTTGGTACAGTACGAGATTAAAATGACAGATCAGAAGGCAGGAAAGGCCTGATAATCGCATATATAACTGATTAGATAGACTAAACAGCATATGCTTTTAAGAATATTCAGATTTTAAATAGCATTTCTGTTGCCAGAAATGTGATTTCTTAATTTCAGTATTCCGCTATTTCGTTATCCATTTGAACTCACCTTGAGAATTGTCAGAGGTTGTGCTAAAGTCGGGCACGACGCCTGATCTGTCCGCTTCATTATCAGACATCTGCGATTCTTTCATCTGTGTTTCAACAGAGCTGAGCTTCCTCCGAGCAAATGCGGCCATGTAGCTGGGATCAGACAGGGATGGGGTGGTGGGCTCCGTTGTTGGTGGTTTAATGGTGGCTGCTGGTGCGGCGACATTTATCGGTTTTCTGACGGACGCGATCGTGGGCGCTGGTGTTAATGCGACAGTACCGAGCCGGTACCCTGGAACCCCGTTCGCGCTCGTATTAGGATGCTCTTCGGCGATTGAAGGAGATTTCCTTATTACTAAAGGCAGCGCATCGTAGGAATGAACCGCCTCGGATAACCCCATGCACACAAACACGATGAATGGGAAAGCCGGGGATGTAAACATCATTAAGGCAAGCCACCACATGATAATAATCTCAACGCTCCATGAAAACCTCCACGAGACGGACTTCGCAAGGCCCCCGTCCTCCGATTTCCATCGGGTTATTCCAAACCAGGTGGTTTCCAAGCCGCCCCGATGTAGCCTACTCCACCATATCCGAGAGAGACCCCCTTTTTGTCAATGGCTCTGAACCGACTGCAAGGTGTTTGATCCGCACCGACCTGTAGTAGTAGCGAAGCACATTAGAGTGGCATACTCACTGGCCAATCAGAAAGCAGGACGAGACAACCGCTGTGGTGAGATGTGTGTTTTTTCTCTGCGCCTGACAGACGGTGAGGCGTCTGATTGGTTAAAATCAGGCGCATCGAAACCTCGCTGGCTGGTTCATGCAGTCAGGCGATCATTAAAATATTTTCATTTTATAGCCTATTGTTGAATCAACCGTGGATAAAAATAAGAAAACACGTTTCCAAATATTTAAGGACTTTCTAAACAACACTATCATGCTACTTCACTCTGCGTCTCTGTGAGCATTTATTCATGTAGCCTATTATTGCCATTATAGGCGATCTAAAGGTTGTCTAATCGGATTTTTTATATATATATATATATATATATATATATATATATATATATATATATATATGCTACACTGAACAACGACTAGTTTAATTGTTTTATTTTATTACATTTTGTTTGTTTGTTTGTTTGTTTGCTTGCTTGCTTTTTAATGTGTATTTGTTTATTCATTTATTTATTTATTTGTTTGTTGAGGTGGTATTTGCAGCTCTCTTGATATTATGCGGCATCAATTGCTGAGCACTGTCAGTATAGGTTATTATCATCAGCAGCACCATCTTCTGGTTGCGCAAAAGAGTGAGGAACATTTTTGCAGATGCCCTGTGCTGTGATTGTGATGCTTTCCTGAGCCATCAATATTAGCAAGATGGAGCAGTCCAATTGTTCTAATGGATTGTAAAATAGCTTTCAATAACAGATACCTCTTCAAATTACAGTAAGCCGTATAACTACCAATTTAATAATTGACTATGCTTATTTTTTTTCTTTTGCATATGTTCTAGCCTTATCAATTCAGCATTTGTGTATATATGTAATGAAAATGTTATAAATAAACTAAAATATATAAATAAATAAACTAGTGTGATGTATCTAAAATATGACAGAATGATAGAAATGCTTTTATATCCTAGACCTAGTTGCACTAAAAATATGCACACTTTTTAAAAAATGATTTTCAAGATGTTATAGTCCTACAACAGCCCTTTTTTATGGTTCACCTTTTCCTGCTGTTTTGAGACCTCATCAAGGTGAAGGCCAACATCCATATGGACATCTCATGGATGTGTGGACGAACACCTGGGGCTCGGGCAGTGAGCTGGGACAATGTACAGGTGGAGACGCATAATAATGATAACCAGAAATTGCTTTTGATATGGGTCTTCTAAATGTTGTAAATAAGAAAAAGGAAATGACAAAACAAAAGGAGATGTATTTACAGTACAGAAATATGCAAATATCTTAACATTGTTACAGAATGTGTTGTTAGGCTCATCTATTTACATTCTTTTCTCCCTTTAAATTTTAGACCAGTAACAAAACACAGACACTATTGAAATTCAATACATGTATGTAAAGCACTTACTATGGTACACTGATAGGTCTTCAAAATAGAGATTCTCCAAACAAGTTATGAATGTGTAGGAGTGTACTTTTGTCCTTGATTGAAATAACTTTTAATTGTTTTTAAATTATTTATAGCTCAAAAATACTTTCAGTTTTTTTTATCAGGTTGTGGTTATTATAATAAACAAATTAAAACAGTCCCAAATGGCACTGTAAATTATGCACATTGTTAACAGAAACTGTCGAAGGTCATTGCAGTTTCTCAGAATACTGATGTGTAACAGGCCTTGGCCAACAAGTGACAATATATGATGGCAAAAACAGTGCACTGTCGGTGGTGATTACACAACCCATAACAGAATCATTTAAAGGGCACGTACTCTGTGCAGACTGTGCATGGATGCAATCTTAAAGCGATAGTTCACCCAAAAATGAAAATTCTGTCAACTTTTACTCACCCTCAAGTTGTTCAAGTCAAGTCAAGTCAAGTTGAGCTTTATTGTCATTCTGCTACATGTGGGGACATACAGTGGAACGAAATGTCGTGCCTCACAGGACCACGGTGCTACATAAATACAGGCATACAACAATGGAAATAATAAACATTGTTACAGAATGTGTTGTTAGGCTCATCTATTTACATTCTTTTCTCCCTTTAAATTTTAGACCAGTAACAAAACACAGACACTATTGAAATTCAATACATGTATGTAAAGCACTTACTATGGTACACTGATAGGTCTTCAAAATAGAGATTCTCCAAACAAGTTATGAATGTGTAGGAGTGTACTTTTGTCCTTGATTGAAATAACTTTTAATTGTTTTTAAATTATTTATAGCTCAAAAATACTTTCAGTTTTTTTTATCAGGTTGTGGTTATTATAATAAACAAATTAAAACAGTCCCAAATGGCACTGTAAATTATGCACATTGTTAACAGAAACTGTCGAAGGTCATTGCAGTTTCTCAGAATACTGATGTGTAACAGGCCTTGGCCAACAAGTGACAATATATGATGGCAAAAACAGTGCACTGTCGGTGGTGATTACACAACCCATAACAGAATCATTTAAAGGGCACGTACTCTGTGCAGACTGTGCATGGATGCAATCTTAAAGCGATAGTTCACCCAAAAATGAAAATTCTGTCAACTTTTACTCAACTCACCCTCAAGTTGTTCAAGTCAAGTCAAGTTGAGCTTTATTGTCATTCTGCTACATGTGGGGACATACAGTGGAACGAAATCGTGCCTCACAGGACCACGGTGCTACATAAATACAAGCATACACCAATGAAGTAAAAGAGTAAAACCTATACACAAACAACCTACTGACTGATTTTGACTATAAATATACTATATTTATACATGTTTACCTATAAATAAATAAAAAAATACAGACTATACGGATGCTTCACATAATATTGTACATGTGCAAAGAAAAACATCGCAAGTCAAGCAGCTGGCTGCGGAACAGTGCAAGATGATTTGTAGTGCATGAGCATGTAAACACACATATTACGGAGTCTTTTGTGGGATTATGTACACAAAGCAGTGTGTGTGAAAGTGTCTAGTGCGCATAGAGGAGAGTGTGTTTCTACAGGTGTCTGGCGGAGCGGGCTCTGATGCTCCGGTACCGTCTTACTGATGGTTGGAGCTGGAAAAGACTGTGGGAGGGATGGGTGGGGTCCTTCACGATACTGTTGGCTTTGCTGGAGCATCGTGTAAGGAAAATGTCCATGATGGAGAGGAGAGGGGCACCAATGATCTTTGCAGCTGTGTTCACTGTCCGCTGGAGGGTCTTGCAGTCTGCTTCACTACAGTTCCCATACCAGACAGTGATGCAGCTGGTCAGCATGCTCTCAATGGTGCCCCTATAGAATGTGGTGAGGATGGGTGGGGGGAGACTTGCTCTTTTCAGCCGGCGGAGAAAGTGTAGGCGCTTGTCATTATCACCAAACCTGTATGAGTTTCTTTCTTCTGTTGAGCACAAAAGAAGACTGAATAATGTTGGTGACCAAATAGTAGATGGTAGCCACTGACTTCCATAGTAATGAAAAAAAAGATATTTTATGGAAGTTAATGGCAACCGTCAACTGTTTGGTTCAGGGTTGGAACAAGTGAAGGGTGAGTAAATGATGACAAAATTCTCTCTCTCTCTCTCTCTCTCTTCTCTCTCTCTCTCTTTTGGGTGAAATATCCCTCTAAACTGTCCAAAAAAAAAAAAAAAAAAAAACTTAAACCCTTATATCGAGAAAATGATTGTCATCTTTTATATTCCATCTTAATTATATTCCTATATTGTATTTATTACTGGTATATGCCTATCTGAGGTTTGTTTGAAATGCTTTTATTGTATCATTGTTTAGAAGAAGAGTCATTTCAACCTGAAAATCCATAAAGATACAGTTAGCTATTCCAGACAGTTTATATTTAAAGTGAGTTTGTATTCATTCTCCTATCTTCCATGTGTGGTAGGCTATCTTTTATGTAGGTAATTATAATGAACGCTTATGTTCAGATTTATATTTAGTAAGAAACAAAACAGCAAGCTATTATTCAGGAGTTGCTTTTATACAAAGTAATTTTTGCGAGAAAAAAAAAAAGTTCCTTCCACAATTAGAATAAGTGAAAGTAAATCTAATATAGCCTGCAATCAATAATTATTATTTTAATATATCATAAGTGTAAATACATTGATGTGACATTACAAACATATGAAAAATATGATGCGTCTAATATATCAATGCGGCACAGGAATACGATACTGTGACCCTTTGCGAGTATGACAGCTTTCGTGATTGACATGAAATCACGCGAACCCGTAGCCACGCCTACCTCCTGTGGTCGTCCAATCAGCGATGAGCACAATCGCCAAGTTGTTCCTGGAACGTCATCAGGAAACTGGTGACTGAAGATTACGTGGTGAAGTTAGTTAGCCAGCTGCTAGCCTCGACAAAACGACCACACACAGATGTAACGCCTGGAGAAATATTTGCATTAACCGTGATTTCCATTACAATGAACCTCAGTTCTGTCAGAGTGTATGGAGTTTTTACGGTAGGTTTACGCTTGTCTGTTTTGTTGGTTTAGTATAGGAGATGGACGAGAGCTAACATTGGCTAGCTCTGTTTACAATTGATCTGTTATTTATCTGGGCTTTTTATCGGCAGTTTTGGGGTAGATGTTGTCATGCGCTGTCGGCATGTGATCGATGAATGGTTCTGGCATCAAGCTTACGTGTCATAATCAAATCCGACTGGTTAGCTTACTACAATGTAGCATATCAAGCCAAGTAAACAGTCAGTCTTTTTGGCCGTTCAGTCTGTTCTAAAACATTGAAACGCATCAGATTTTAGTTTTATGAGTTAATATTAGTAATTAATTTGACTGTATCGCCCATGTCTTGCTTAAAAACAACTCATCTTGCTTTTAATAATCCTGCACTCGAGTATCAATAATGTAAGTGTAGTACTATTTTGATATGTCACCTCCACTAACTATATAAACAGGCACAGATGTACACTAGATAGTGATGTGTACTAAGCAGTTCACTCTTAGGATGCAGGTTGGCAGCACAGCACACTCATTTCATTCAGAAAGGCATATGCTGATTAAAAGCCTTGTTTGATTGTATCCTTCTGCTAATGTAATCCTAATTTTCTTCACAGGGTCAAGGCGGCAGAGAGTAACACCAGAATGAGATCTGCATATGCCATGGATATAAGCCGGTCTGCTTTCCGAGGACCCTAAAGTGTCTCATTGACGGTTGGAGAGACATTCAAATCATTGCTTCACACACACAGCTAAACGCAGCATCTAGACTACAGAGATGTTCGCAAAGTTGAAGAAGAAGCTGGCAGAGGAGGCCGCCACTGCCCCGCGCTCCGGCCGCATCCCTCGCTCCATGAGCAAGGAGTCCATCACGTCTGTGGGCGCAGATTCAGGCGATGACTTTGTGAGTAGACCTTTCTCTGCTTTTGTGTAATTCTCAGGATCCAGCTTCTTGCGATCTCATATCTTCATGCATCGTTTAGACCCATAAAGTTGCTTGGTCTGTTCGAAAAATTCTAGCTGGTGATTATAACCAGGAATACAGTAATCATTCTAGGATTTGATATGATAGAATATCTCGATCATAGTACAATGTTACTGCTTCCTTCATGTTCAGTGTGTACTTTTTCAATCGTTAATGTACTGAGTACTTTAATCTACACCAATTCTTCTTTAGTGCAATTCACTATCGTTCAAAAGTTTGGGGTTGGTAAGATTTTTGGCAAGATCAGGGATTCATTATTTGTTTAAAATGCAGTTAATTAAAATAACTTGTCTATTTTAATATGTTAAAATGTAATTTCATCCTGTGATGGCGAAGCTGAATATTCAGCATCCACTGTACTGTATATTCTTGGCTTCTTCAGAGTTTGGAGTTTGGTCAGAAAGAAATTATTTTGTTATATTTCTCTCAGGCTTTCACTGAATGGTGGCAAATCTTTTTACATTTTTTGTCAAAACAATCTTATTTAAAATGTTACTACAATATTGTCTTGTCATGAGAATATTAATGCAATATTGTAATCATTCAAATGATCCTTTTTCAACTCTAAAATAAGTTCTAACTAAACTAAAACCTTCCAAGTGCACTTTCACTTCTAGGTATCAGTAAAGTGCCAGTTGACACATTTTGATAAGCAGACATAGTAAATACGTTCCTATATCCTATCCATAGTAGTTATTCCTGTTTTCAAATGACTGGCATATTTTCAGTATCCCTTTTAGAGAAAGTTTTATATGACTCTGCACTGACTGTGTTTGCACAGTGCTGCACCTGAACAACCTGGTAGTCTGACGAAGTTTATTTCTAGAGTGCTGTGCTATGCTTCTCGGGAAGCCAGTGAAATCCAGAGAGTGCTAAATAATATCACATGCTTTGACAGACCAGTGTAACCTGACACTCTTGTCCTCTAGCAATTAATGGCAGACACACTCAGGGTTAGGTTCAGGTTGTCTTTCGCCCTAAATAATTAAAGCTGTAGGCTTTAATGGAGGATGAGAGAATCAGTTACAGGTCTAAATCAAAGCCACACTTATACTGTAGTTGTTTTGATGAGAGACTTTTAGGTACTCTTAGCAATATAAATAAACATCTCTCTTTTGCATTCTGTAGTTCTTATAAAGGATTTGCAATTATATGGGTCGTTTCTTTGATATTAGTGTTTTGTGTTTTTGGTGTATGTATTGGTATTGGTCAGTATTTTATATTTATTAAAGTTTTTACATTTAGGTAGTATTTGCTGTCATCTAATGCTCATAGTGAATATTTAAAACAAAGCAAATTTTAAAATGAATATCATTTTGTCTTACTGTACAATATTCTTGTTTCCTAAATTCACATTTATTTTAAAATGGTTAATTTTTTACCTTTTTTATTTAATTTTTGTTAAACAAAAAAAACGTATTTGAATTTACTTTGACTTAGTATTAATATTAGCTATTTATCAGTTAATGGCTATAACATTAAAATAGTTAATATTATAAATAATATCTAATCAGTAATTAGTATTAAATAATAGATAGTACTAATCAGTATTGGCCAGAATATTAATATTGATGCATTCCTAGTTTGTTCTATGGTATATTTTTACCTATGATTTATTTTTATATTCTTATGTCTCTTAGGCATCTGATGGCAGCAGCTCCAGAGATGATGTTTCTTCTCAGATTCAGCGCAGAAACGATCAGATACGAAAGCTGGAGGCCAAACTCTCAGGTATCGCCAACACAATACAGTGAAACTCATGTAAACACAACAAGAGAAAAAGACTGAAAGGAGGAAAAAGATACGAAAGGCCAAAGTGACTGCTTTGCAAAATGTCAGTGGAAAATCAATGAGAAAAGGAAAAGCTAGACTGGAGGCTGTTACGTGTATTTTTTTCTCACCTGCCACTCATACGGGCTGAATCTATTTCAGCCTGTATTTGGACACCTTTAAACCCTTTATACATTTTGCCACAATGGAAATGTATAAAGCACATGACATTTGACAGATTTGCCACAAAACGAGAAATGAATGCAAATGAGTCCACTGTAACGGCCTGGAAAAATTTGCATAAATAATAGATACCTGGCTCTCACTATCAGCCTGCCATGGTATCAATTACATGGCCTGATCTAGAAACTCCTTTAACCCTAAATGAGCAGTACTAGATAAGATTATTGCATAATTGACCTGATCAGGGATGATCTATTAGTTTAAAGGTCAAAGGTCAGTCATTGTTCAGCCAACATTGTTCTCATCTCAGAAAATCATTCTGTTTTTCCCTTCATTTGTTTATCTTCTCAATCATGTTTGTCCCTTTGTTCCCCCCCCCCTGTTTTTTCCCTCCTCCCACCCTCCCCGTGATCCTCCCCCCTCATCCTCCTCTGCCTCCCTCCGGGTGTGTTTTTGTGTGTGTTGGTATCCCATTCCCCAACCCTAGACTACGCTGAGCAGTTTCGGCTAATGCAGAAGACCAAGGAGAAGCTTGAGATTGCATTAGAGAAGTATCAGGATTGTACGTACCGTTCTTTTCCTCCCATTTCCGCCTCTTCCTTCTTTTGGCTTTCTCTCCTCTGTTTCCCATTTGTTTGTCCAATGCTTTTACACAAACCTCACGCAGATCAGACATACATTCTTACAGACAAATAATGTTGGTTCTTGATCAGAAAGCAAAAAATGAAGATTCACTTTTAATTGATTGTTTTATCACAAATGTCTTCAGGATTTAATATAAGTTAAGCTTGATTATCACTGAAAATTATTTCTCCCCCAGTTGAAGTTGTGAGTACTGTAAATAGAATCACTTTCTGGCCTTATCTTTGTTAATTAATGTCAGATGTTCATCTGCAGTATTCTCACTTCAAAAGAACAATTTACACTAATATTATTGTTGTTATTATTATTAATATTACAGCTAAATTCATAATTCTATTACTGGAACAGTACTTTTTGCTTTAAAAAACAAAAAAAACAGACAAATAAACAAATGAAAACTAAGGCTTCAATGATTTTCTTTGGTGGATTCATCAGTAAAATCCCACAAATGCTGTTGGTAGAGCTTGACTTGTGTTGAACCTGGAATATTTCTTTAACCTCTTTCTTTTGGGAGTTTTCCACGCCTGGGAAATATGTGTCTTGGGCCATGGCTTCTGAGTTTTAGAGGTGAAATCTATAGAGCAAACACCCTAAAGTCAGACTCAGGTTACAGGAGTTTTTAAAATCCTAACCTAAATCTTCCCACAAATCTTAAACATGCACACACTACAATATTTGAAAATAGTGGCACATCACACACTACAAGATTTTATTAAGATTATCATGCCAGAGGGAGCACCTCACGTGACCTCACCGAGCAGATCATCATTGAAGTTTCAGTAACTAATGTTTACGTATGTTAACTAGCTTTCTACACTCACCCCCAGAGCTTCTCTTAGTCCTTGCGATTGTGGGAATGTATTTGACACATTATACTGACAGTTGTGTTATTGCCAAACTTCCACAAGCCGTTCCTCCATCTCCACTATCCAGTGGACTCATACAGCAGCTTGTTTTGCGGTCGCGCATTGGCTATTTTTAAAGTACTGATGTAATCCTGATTTTAAAATCCTAAATATCAGACACGTCTATCAGGGTGGCCCCAATTTGCATGTGCGAGCAGATCAGGAGGTGCAAGATTCGATCTGTAAATGCCTCACATTACCAGATAATTTGAGGTTGAGACCGAAGTTCTCAGGAAGATTTTTCCTCCGATTCTCAGGAGGGGAAAATCAGGGATAAATCGGCCTAAAACTCCTGTAGTGTGAGCCTGGCTTAAGAAAAGTCTTCTGAAGTCTTTTGCTGCTTTAAACAACATTTTTGTGAGGGTGACTTTTTTTCAGCAAGTGTAAATTGTGCCTGTATAGCAACCTAATATAAGACATTTCAACCTAATATAAGACATTTCATTTCAAGTGTTATGAATCTAAAAGCTCAGATCCCATTTCTAGACATTCCCAAAGTAAAAGGAAAAAATACACTGATTATAATCAACTAAAAAAATGGATGCTTGTACTAACAATCTATTTTACAGCTGTACTAACAAGGACATTTGGAAATTACTGGCAATGTTGTTCTTTTTTCCAATAAAGTTTGATCAAAAACTAAAGTTAACCAAATTAATATTTTATGTATTGTTATATAAAGTACTTTACATATGTTGGGTCTAACATTACCATCTGTGGTAACACCTAACCACTGATTTCATGTTATGTCTATCTGTTTTAAAGGAATAGTTCACCCAGAAGTAAAAATTTGCTAAAAATGTACTCCTCCTCAGGCCATTCAAGATGTAGAAAAGTCAGTTTCATTCAAAAGATATGGAGAAATTTAGCATTGCATCACTTGCTTACCAGTGGAGCCTCTGCAGTGAATGGGTGCTGTCAAAACAGTTGATTAATACAACACAATAATCAACAAGTAATCCACAGAAGAAAAATTAAGTATGGTTTATGGACTGTGTGTTTTGGCCAGAAGCAATGGTTTAAAGTTAAAATGTCTTCACAAGATGTTAATTGATGGACTGGAGTCGTTTATTTTTTGGCTTTTTTTTATTAAACCCAAGTACTATATAATTTCCAATATTTCCATGTTATATAATTTTTAATTGTTTTGTTGCAATTTGTGTGCAATGACTTGTTAGTTTTGCTGTGGTATTGAAATTATGGAATGGCAATTGACTACACATTATTTCTGTATTGTTTCTTCTTTGTTTTCCAGGCACAAAGCAGTGCAAAGGCACTCGAGAAATCAATGGAGCAGCTCCAGTCTGAACACAATAAGCTGGAGCTACAGCACGAACAGCACAAGAACAAGGTCTGATTGACTCAACAAAGAATTAATTGAAACTTAAAACTTCACTCGCATTTGCAAATGAAAATTACTGTCTGCAAATGTGCTAAGTTATGCAGGCACACATGTGAGTGGCATCCAATGAAAACCTGTAGGCGATATAATTACATCAGAATAAACGCTTCCTAATTATTAGGACATACAAAAACGAAGTATATATGCAAATTACATTTGTCTGCTTTCTATAGCTTTTCATTTTATATTTAAGTTGTTCTCAAGAGTATCAAGATAAAAATTATTTTGACAATGCATCTTGAGATACTTGTGTGTTGTTCCCTTCCACTGCACTGCATCTAGCTGTTTTTACTCATTTAAATTGATTAGTCAGGGTTTCTGTTGATTCAGTCTGTCATGTTGGAAAAGAACTTATGGGGTTTAGAGTTATTAAAAATTGGGTTGTCAGGCAGCTCAGTGACTGGCTAACTCCTTTTAGTTTTGCCTTAGAGTGTTGACCTCTGACCTTTGGTCTCACAGCAGGCAGAGTGGGCAGAGGAGAGAGAGAGACTACAGCAACAGGTCTCAACACAGAGACAGAGAGGCTTGGAGAAAACAGCCAGAGTGGAGGAGGAACTTCTTACTCTACA
>NW_015506731.1:197630-198098 GCF_001515645.1 Sinocyclocheilus grahami
CTTGGAGAAAACAGCCAGAGTGGAGGAGGAACTTCTTACTCTACAGAGAGAGAGAGAAACCGAGGCAAGCACGCATCAGGACAACCTGGTTTGTGAAACATCACTAGTCTTTCTTTAATTATTATGCACTTCACATGGGAACGTTATGGGTAAGTTTATCTGATGTTCGTCTCTTTTTCTCAAGCGGTTGCTGGAGGAGGAAAAAGCTTCACTGTTGAAGAGCAAAGCTGAGGTTGACAGCACTGTCGAGAGGCTGACCGCAGAACTAGAGCAGTCCAGAGTGAGTATCATCTGCCACAACTGATTCACTTCACAGATTCACTATGTAACATACCATTGAAAAGTTTGGGGGCAATAAGATTTATGTTCACCAAGGCAGCATTTATTTATTTATAAACATTTCTTCTCATTAACCCTGAAAACAGATGTGCTGCTATTTTTTATTTTTTTAAATATTTGAAATTTTTT
>NW_015506731.1:198108-198804 GCF_001515645.1 Sinocyclocheilus grahami
CATACTTGGCCACATGTCACTTCACTTCACTTCACTTCACTTCATTGTGAAATATCATTACAATTGTAAAATAACTGTTTTATATTAGAATATATTTTAAAATGCAATTTATTCCTGTGATGCAAGGTTGAATTTGGACACTTTTGATCAATTTAATGCGTCCTTACTCAAAAGTATTTTTTTTTTAAATACAAAAAATACAGAATTTAATAATGAATAAAAATTGTAACTTCACTGTCATAACTTTATTTCGATGACAAAATTCCTGTTCCTCATTCGTTTCCAGATCTCTCGGCAGAACGCCAGCATCACAGATCTGCAGACTCTGGTCAAGCACAAAGACGACTCGTCCAGGGCTTACAGAGAGAGGACAGACGCACAGGTGAGTTAACCCACACGTCACGTGGCTGTGGCTGAATGATCTGAATGACGTGTGTGTTGTGTCAGATATCAGATCTGGAGCAGAGACTGGCTGACTGCACTGAGAAGATGAAGAGTCTGCAACAGCAACTTGAAGACAGTGAAACGCATGCAGAAAAACTGGTACGTGATGTCAGTCAAAGTCTCCCCAAACATCCCAATGGCTGGCTCAGTTTGAGTCTCCGTTTGTCAGAGACTGACAGACTGTTTTTGCTGAAATGTCGCCCCCTTCTGTCAGATATCAGTCATGACTACTGGGACGCTAGCATTAGACAA
>NW_015506731.1:201299-201750 GCF_001515645.1 Sinocyclocheilus grahami
ACAAATCTTAAACATGCACACACTACAATATTTGAAAATAGTGGCGCATCACACACTACAAGATTTTATTAAGATTATCATGCCAGAGGGAGCATCTCACATGACCTCACCGAGCAGATCATCATTGAAGTTTCAGTAACTAATGTTTACGTATGTTAACTAGCTTTCTACACTCACCCCCAGAGCTTCTCTTAGTCCTTGCGATTGTGGGAATGTATTTGACACATTATACAGACAGTTGTGTTATTGCCAAACTTCCACAAGCCGTTCCTCCATCTCCACTATCCAGAGGACCCATACAGCAGCTTGTTTTGCGGTCGCGCATTGGGTATTTTTAAAGTACTGATGTAATCCTGATTTTAAAATCCTAAATATCAGACACGTCGATCAGGGTGGCCCCAGTTTGTGTGTGCGAGCAGATCAGGAGGTGCAAGATTCGATCTGTAAATGC
>NW_015506731.1:202689-204361 GCF_001515645.1 Sinocyclocheilus grahami
GCAAGTGATGTAATGCTAAATTTCTCCAAATCTGCTCCAATGAACTCATTTACATCTTGCATGGCCTAAAGGTGAGTCAATTTTCAGCAAGTTTTCATTTTTGGGTGAACTATTTCTTTTAAGGGTTATAGAAATTTAAAATGTAAAATTTTATTGAATATTTAAAGTGCTTTAACAAAAATATAAGCTGCACATTTCTGATTTTAAACCCTCCAAATCTCTTTCCTGTTAAACTATCAATGTAAGTGTATGTAATGTAAACATGTTTGCCTCTTGTTTGCACATGCTGAGGAACGTATTTAAAGTATCATCTGTGAAAACTAAGCGTGCAACACAGATGCAGCCCATAGACACGGTTTTGAAAATGATCTAGAATATTTCTTTAAGATAGAAATAAGACAAAAGATTTAATCTTTCTGTTTTTTGTGTTCAATCAGCATCCATGCGCAAATTTCAGGACCAGAATGAAACTTTCCAGTCCAACAGAGCCAAGATGGCAGAGGGCATGGCCTTAGCATTAGAGAAGAAGGACCAGGAGTGGATGGAAAAGCTAACTATTCTGGAACAGGTAAAGATGCTTTTTAACATATTGGATAAAGATTTGGATAAGGACTGTCGCTCTGACTAGTGTTTTGTAAGTCACTTTCAGTTTAAAAGCATCTGATCAATGATTATTTCAAACATCAGTGTTAATGACCTATTGTTTTGTCTGCTTTCTCTCAAACAGGAGAAGTTGTCACTGGCAGCCCGGCTAGATGAGATGACGGAGCAGAGTTTAGGTCTGTTCCAGAAGAGAGATGACTTGGATGAGCTGGAGGGCTTTCAGCAGCAGGAACTGGCCAAAGTCAAACACATGGTCAGCACAGTGAACCTTGAGTATTCTTTTATGAGTTGTGCACAGCAATAATAGCATTAAAACAGACTTCACACCTCACCATCCTCCATATTCCTGCACTCAACAATAATTTTTACTCTAATACATATCCAAATTAAAGGAATATTTAAGCAGCCTGATCATAAAATTTGTCCTGCAGCTGCTGAGGCGAGAGGAACAACTGAGTCAGCGGGAGAGAGAGCTCAAACTGAGAGGAGAGGAGCTGAACACAGCGAGACTGACCCTGAGCCAAACCCAAGACAAGCTGTATGAGCTGGGAGAGGAACACGAGGAGATGTGCAGGATCAACTCACAGCTACAGGCCCAAAGGTATGTGAAGAGGTACAGAATAATTTGACTTCCTTAAAGGAATAGTTCACACCCTGATTCATTCCTACTACAAAATATTTGGAATGGGATGAAAATGTGATTGTTGGACATTCTTCTTTCTTTCAATAATAATGTCTTGAAGACAAAAATCAAATCCCCAGTGTGTCTCTCTGTCTCTTTCAGGGATGAGTTGTTGAATGAGAGAACAGATGCTGAAAGGAGGGTTGTGGCTCTGGAGAGGAGAGAGCAGGAGTTACAGCGCCTGATCCAGCAGGTGTCGGAGGATTTCCAGAAGGTGAGCACTTGGCAACTTGCAGCTCATCAGTACAGAGGACTCTCAGAAGCCAAGAGGCTCACTTTTGGGAACAGAGCCACACCTTCCATTTGAAAGTGTTTTCAGCTCACCTTGCACTTTATCATTTCCTTCACTGTTATACATTTATAACAGTGTTATAGCATTGCTCATGA
>NW_015506731.1:204958-205632 GCF_001515645.1 Sinocyclocheilus grahami
TTTAAATTGATTAGTCAGGGTTTCTGTTGATTCAGTCTGTCATGTTAACTAATAATATTGCATAAAACAGAGAAAAGTATGTCTTATTTGTGACATATGCAACACTTTTTCATGGCCATATCGTTATAACTCTTCATACCATACTGTGATTGGCCAGGTGGCAGTGACAGAGGAGGAGCGAGAGCGTGTAATGGCTGATTTGCAGGAGAAGGCTGCTTCCTTAGAAAGGAGATTAGAAGCGAACTTCTCTCTGGATGAGCACCTACAGGAACTGCTCAAAGAGGTCAGAGGACACAATCTACACACCTATCGTCTAACTGCAGTTTCAGTCATCTAAAAACCACCTATTGTGTTTGTGTAGAAGTCTTCATTGGAGCAGAGGTTAGAGGGGGCCAGAGGAGAGTTACTGGAGGAGAGAACAAATCACACCACTGCAGTCACTTCACTGGAGGCCCAGGTAAACCCCAGCATCTAAACTCATGTGCTGATCTGCATGATGTTTTTACAGTTGTGAGTTCCATGCCTGGAAAACTCTTTCAAGAAATAGTCTTTTTAAAAATTATTTTTTATAGTCAAATATTGAAATGTAAAGGTATTTTGTTGACACATTGCAAACAGTAAAAATAGTAATATTGGGAAGTCGTGGCCTAATGGTTAGAGAGTCGGACTCGTAA
>NW_015506731.1:207089-207622 GCF_001515645.1 Sinocyclocheilus grahami
TTTTTTGCACTTTTTTGTGAGCTTGAGTTATGTTGCTGACCAGTATAACATTTGTGTGCCATATTTGTCTGTTACAGGCAGAGTTGATCAGCAGACAGACAGTAAGCGTTGAAATTGCCAAAGCTCTGGAGGAAACCAGAAAACAGAGAGAAGAACTCCAACAACAGGTTAATTCACTGACATGTTCAAACATGCATCCATTTGTTTACTCAAGAAGTCATTTTCCTGTGTCAGGAGCTTGATTTATTGCTTGATTTTGATAGGTCGGCAAAATGACAGAGTCTCTTGAGAAGGCGGAACAGGAAGTGAGTCGTCTTTCTCAGGATTTAGGAGCAAAGGAGGAGGAACTACACACGCTGAAGGAAGGTGAGGCACCAGTTGTCTTTTGGCAGCAGAGGAGCCCCTGTCCACCCCTCAGAAACTGAAACTAAAATTAAAACCATAAAAAATCCATTATTTGAAGTAAAATAACGTTAACTAAAATAAAATATAAAAACTCTTTATTTCAGCTAGTTTCTAAGGCAGCATTACTT
>NW_015506731.1:207816-208776 GCF_001515645.1 Sinocyclocheilus grahami
CTCTGCAGGACACTGGCCCTCCAGGATCAAGTTTGGTGACCCCTGATTTAAACTGTGAGCTGTGAGTCTTTTTAAGCAATGTATTAAAAGAACCTACATCAGAACTTCACCTCTTTGTGAACTGGTCTACATTTGTGATGTTTTTGACTTCTGCCTGCAAAGTCAATACAATAGACAGACGTGTTTGGCACTGTAGATTCAATCTGAAGCTTTTATGTGCTTCATATGTGTCTGCATTTCTGTCTCTTATTGTGTGTGTCAGAGCTGCGGGCGGTCCGTAGCAGTCTGTCTACTCTGCAGGCTGAGTGTGAGTCTTGTCGTTTGGAGGCTGAGGAGAGAGAGCGAGAACACAACTCTCAGCTGACGTCACTGCAGCAGGAAGTCCTCACAAAAACACAACAACTCTCTTCATACCAATCACGGGTCAGTGTGTGCTTTTACCCACCTGAGCATTGAGCTGCCTGTTGCTGTTAGATACATTGTCTTAGCAATTTAATGTTTTTGTATTTGCATATTTCTCTGTGTTTTTAACAGGTGTCTGATCTGGAGGGTGAGGTGTTGAGTTTAACAGCACAGTCACATGCAGATGAGTGTGATGGTGAGCAGAACGGGACGCTTACTGTAAGTGATCTTGACCAGTTGCAAAAGGTCAATAAAGACCTGGAGCAACAACTGGCCGAAAAGAACAAGGTGAGAGCAAAGAAACCACTGAAATGAAAGAACATAAGCTTAAAGAAGAGCAGAGATTTTAAAATGATCAACTTGTATTTAAATGTAATAACAAAATTATATGGAGAACATATTTTTTAATGTACTTTTATCATTTCAGTTTTTACTTATTTTACTTTTATAATTATAAACATAAATTATTTAAAATAATTACATCAATCAGGTGTATGGAGAAGGTTTTAAAATGTAACAAGAATGTGTCTCTATTATTAAATTATTTTCTTAATAAAT
>NW_015506731.1:208786-220162 GCF_001515645.1 Sinocyclocheilus grahami
TATAAAAACTCTTTATTTCAGCTAGTTTCTAAGGCAGCATTACTTCTTTTAATTTAGTTTAACTTGACATACTAAAATAACTAAAACTGAATATATATAAAAAAAAACAAAAAATGACAGACACAACAAAATTACTAAAACTGAGATGATAATGAAAATGGATAATATAAATATAAAAATTGATTTGAAATGTAAAAAAATGAATAAATACGTATTTATAATTGTATCGCAATATCACTGGTTCAAACCCCTATAAGTAACCTTTATAAAAAATACTGTTTTGGTTATATATTTAATAGTTTTTTTTTAGATTTTAAATGTACTTTAATGTTTTATTCATTTATAATTTTTTGAATCATTGCATAATTGTCATTTATTGGAAAAAGCAATACAAAACAAAAACAAAAAAACAGCAGATTTCTTAACACGTTTTTATATTACCTGGCAAATCATATTGATTTTGATATTAAACTTATGATAATGATATTCAAATTCTCAAATCTTAAGAACACGAAACGGTTTGTTTCAGTTCGATTCGGACATGTCCAAAAGTAATGTTTTTCGGTGAGTAGGTTGGATTCAGTAACTGCTTTGACTTTGATTCAGTGAAAGATTTAAAATTATTTAAACCAGGGATTGTTTTGAATATTCAAATTCATACACAATCACTAGTATTTGCACTTAAATATTTGTGTTTTTTCCCCCCCCAGACAATAAAGCAGCTACAGCAGAGGCTTGCAGAACTCAAGAGGACACTGCAGAAAGAGCTGGTTCGTATGTTTATTCAGAAGCATTAAAGTCCACATCAGCTGTCGGTACGCATTTCCTCACAGAGTGCTTGTGCAACAGAAACTGAAGCCAGATCCTGACTCTGAGATGAAGGAGAGACTCCAGGAAGGCAGGCAGGAGAGATCAGCTGATAAGACGGTCTCAGAGACACAGATGCCCGCCACAGCTCCAACCTCAGCTCCAGGACTCCCTCAAACTTCAGGCCCACCTCCCATCACCTCCAACACCACAGTCACCAACAGTTCAGACCTCACAGACACAAGAGAGATCAACTTTGAGTACCTCAAACACGTGGTGCTGAAGTTCATGTCCTGCAGAGAGGCAGAGGTGAGGGCTTGATGGGTATCTGACCTGTTTGCTACACTAGACTGATGTAATTAGTGTTTCTTGCTAAGGTGTCATTTATTACTGCTGATCATTCTTGGAGTTAGGTATTAAAGCAGACTCCTAGAAATAAGTATTAACCTTTAGTTTGTATCCTGGCAGATGATTAAGTGACCAAGTGGGGGAAAAAACCCATATACTACCATCCAAATGTTTTGTCTGTTAGTTTTTTTTTTTTTTTTTAAATAGATCACCCAGAAATGAAAGTTTGCTAAAAATCTACTCACCCTTGAGACATCCAAGATGTAATTGAGTTTTTTCAGCTGCAGTGAATGGGTGCCGTCAGAATGGGAGTCCAAAAAGCTGATAAAAACATAATAATCCATAAATAATTATGGATTATGGACTGGTATTTTGGCCAGAAGTGATGGTTTAAAGTTAAAATGCCTTAAAGATTAATCTGTTTCTTACAAACACCGCTTTTCACATTACAATACATTAATTAATAGACTGGAGTTGTGTGGATTACTCGTGGTTTGAGTTTTTATCAGCTTTGGACTCTTATTCTGACGGCACCCATTCACTGCAGAGGATCCTTTGGTTACCAAGTAATGTAATGCTGAATTTCTCCAAATCTGTGCTAATGAAGAAACAAATTTTCAGCAAATGTACATTTTTGGGTGAATTCTGTTAATAGTTTTATTCAGCAGGGATGCTGTAAATTGACAAAAAGTGACAGTAAGGACATTTATAATGTTACAAAAGATTTATATTTAAAATAAACGCTGTTCCTTTGAACTTTCTATTGATCCAAGAATCCTGAAAAAAGCATTACATTTGCAAAAACATATTAAGCACATCCGGTCGTCCTTTGTTGCAGAAGCATTTAATTTATAATGCAGATTAATGGAGCCACGGTGTCCTATAAAAGATTTTCTGGTACATTATTTACCCTAATTCACCTCTTCAATACAGTTGGTGTGTGCATCACTGATTTTCAAACACTAGAGAGTCCTCTGCTAACTCTTCACTACAGCAGTATAAGTGTTGCTTGTATGAATTCTCCCATGAGAGGTTACCTCTCTCTGAGTCTCTCTGTCTCTCTCTTCAGGCTTTCCAGCTCATCAGAGCCATTTCTGTACTTCTGCATTTCACAAAAGAAGAAGAGGACATGCTCAAACAGACACTGGAGTACAAGGTGTGTGAGAAACAAACGTATATGCATAAATCTGTAAGTATGATGGAGGTCAGCCTGCGTTCTTCTCTAGCCTCATCACACCCAGCAGTGCTCTCCTCCGCACCCATGAGCTAACTCGGCCACTCTGCTAAGGCAGCTAACAATGTGGGTCAGGATATCTGGCTCACCGCTCTGAATCAAACCAATAGCACTCAGTGACACGGTCAGGAATAGCAGCTGGCAGGTATTTATAGCTCACCCCAGCAGCAGTGCTGGAAATCACCGCACATCACTGTGCTACATTACGCTCACCGCTTCAATCCCTGCCGCCCCTTTTCAAAGGTACCCTGTGGCCTATGTGGAGGATTTGTGGAAAAGGTTGATTGTTTTAATACAGAAGTTTAACTTTATTTGAAATCGGGTTAAATGTCACTAGTAATGTACATATGTTTTTTTTTAATGATCAGAAAAGCAGAATATGTAGCATTTATTATTTTTCACTTCTCTCTCTCTCTTTGCGCAATCTCGAAAGGGGAATAGTGATTCGTCTTTTCTACTGTAGATTTATAATTTAATTTTAAACATCTTGTAGATTGAAGCTGTTGTGTTAGTACTATTTCTAAAAGCAGGCGGCATAATCATATTAGTTACAGGCCGAAACATGAAAATAATCAGCTATTGGCATCAAAAAGTGGATAATTATTTATTTAAATAGTTAATAATTGTTGTAATAATTCTAAACAATAATAATAATTTTTGATAATAAACATTCCCATTATTATTATTAAATTAATACATTAATAATATTATTGTTATTAATAACTATAAATATATTAATGATAATTGACTGTGTATTTACTGTTAATTATCAGAAGTATGTGTTCAGTAATCACATTAAACATAATGTACACTACCGTACAGTAAGATGTTTGTATTTGAAAAGTCTCTTAGACTCACCAAGGCTGCAATTAGTTGATCAAAAATACAATAATATTGTGAAATATTACGATTTAAAATAAGTTTAGTTTTTTTGTATATGTTTTTCAAAGGCAATTTATTCCTGTGATGCAAAGCTGAATTTTCAGCATCATTACTCCAGTCTTCAGTGTCACATGATTCTTCAGAAATCATTCCAGTGTGCCGATTTGCTGCTCAAGAAACATTTCTTATTATTATCAATGTTGATAACAGTTGTGCTGCTGAATAAAAGTATTCATTTCTTTAAAAAAACTGTACTGTACTGTAACTATTTTGAAGTAAGTTAACGGTAAACAAACAACTTAAGAAATTCAGTAAAGTTTCTATAGCAGTGCATTCCTAGTCACAACATTCTCAAACATCTTATGCACAGATGAAACGAGGTGGCGAGATTTCTGTGTTTTTTAAATGATAGAAGCGCTGTTTAAGTCTTAATGTTTTATGTGCGTTTCAGATGTCATGGTTTGGTTCCAAGCCCACACCCAAAGGTATCATACGGCCTTCCATCTCAGGAACCTCTAGTTGGAGCTGAGAGACAAATACTCTGAAAAAAAGTGAAATAGTGAATGATCTCAGTAGAAAACTACTGACGTCTGGAGGGAGCAATTGCCGACTCCGCAGTTTCAGTCTCTGCCTCAACAGTTCCTATGTAGCTCATGCCCTTTAAACAATGGGACACAAAACAACTCTCTCCATTTTTCACTAAAATATTGCAGGGACTGGAAACAAATGCTTTATCAACATCTTTTCGTGACTGGGGAATTTCATCTTTTAAGTAATGGTTAAAAGGCATCATCCGTCTCATTCATATCCTCCGTAGTTTCTACAACTGCTGTTTCCAACATCCTTCAACTGGAAAAGGATGGAAAACGATTCTTATTTTCATTTACTTTTTTTGGAACTCCAATCTGAGCTCCTTGAAATCACGGTTGGGGGAATCATATGCGCTGCTCTATTTCAGTGGTCCTCATATAGACAACAAACGCATGCCCTTTTCCTCCAATACCGGACGTCAGTGAAAATCAGGAATGGGATTTCACATACTGTTGTGATTTTGAATATGTGGAAGCATCTTTCTTTAATCTGCCTTGTTTATGTGTAAATTACAGTTACGTACATTCCATACAAGTATTTATATATGAATACCTGTATATAAGTGATGAGGATTTATAAATCAGTGGATACATACCTTAAGGTTTTTTTCTTTTGTCATCATACACATGCATTAGTCTCAAAACTGTGATCATATGAGTGTGTATGTGCGTATATGCGTGCGAGATTCTTCACTGTGGGCTTGAAACTGTAATATAAAGGCATATATGCACAGACTGAGGAAACAAGCATGCATGCCTTATACCGAATGCTTTGATTGGACTTTGGTTTTGAGTGTATACTGAAGCATTTGAGTACACTTGAAGCCTTAACATTCAAGGCTAACTGCATTTCTATTTCTCTGAGAACATGTCAAAAGAAACATCTCTCCTTTTTCCCTGTGAAAACAAAGTGGTTTTGAGTCAGAGCCAGTGTTTTGCTGTCAGAACAATGTAATTTTGTGTGTTTTAACACTTCAAGGCCACATCAGCACTAAGGTTAACACTCTGAATGACACTCTTCTGGTAAAAATAGCTGAATATCTCTGCGGTATGATTAACGTGTTACCTGTTTTTAGAAAAAGAATCCCAAAGATTTCTGTTTTATGTAAAGACTGATAGAACTCCTATTATGAAGTTTGAATCAGTCGATTCTGAGAATTTGTTTTGCCGTAAATGAAGGTTCTCTGGAAAATGCAGATAAATGGCCTGTGTATGAACCGCTTCGGAATGAGATTTTTATAGAAAGATCCAAAATGCACTTTTCTACAACTGTATTCATGTTTTGGTTGATGTTATGATACTGTAGCCGTCACAGTATCCATTGCATCTGCTTTCAGCAAAATACCACTACATCCGTACTTTGGTTTCACTTCATGGTATGTCAGGAATATCAAAACTTGACAAAAATTAAAATCTTTCTCAGTGACTTTGTCTGAAGACACATTTGTGCGTCTGTGTGGTTACCAGTGCTGACTAAAGTGCTTTTGTTCAGTGGATCTGAAAGTGATGAGAAAGCATTTCTGAATCATTTGCAGACCAGAACTAACAGAAGATCAATGATCAGAGACCTTTGTAAGACCAAGTAAAGAAAATGTCTAGGGAGCGCACAATGAGTTGAATTAGCAACACTGCAAAATGTGAAATTACAGCTTCCAACAAATCTACATTGCTTTTTAAATGATTTTCCAAAATAAAAAAAAAATAGCTTAGTTCGAATAGCTCTGCTCTCAAACACTAGAATATGGAAATAATTTTTACTGTACCATCTGATCACACCACAAAAAAAGTGACATTCGTAAGCAGCATTTGTTGTTTTCCAGTGCAAATGTCTTAAATATTCTGAAATCAAGATCCATGTACTTGAGAAGAAAAGTCTTCGTTTCCTCAGAAATGTATTAAAATGAGGCGAGTTTATGATTTCAACAAGAACAAATATCTGCCAATGAGCTTAAAAAAATTCATACCTCACTGGCAGATATTTGTTCTTACTCTATACACTTAATTGTATTCAGTTTCTCAGAAAACGACTAAATATCTTCATTTTGCATCTCAAGTAAATGGATCTTGATTTAAGGATGTTTACATATTTGAATTGATGTAAAAAAATACTGAGGATTTTTGTTTTTTTGGGTGTACTATTAACTTAAGTATACTGTTACTTTTCCAAATAACTGGACATAGCAAAACCGGTTAAAAGGTTCCTATAGAGGTGCAAAATAAAGAACCAGACATGACTGATATGCATATTAGGACAGAATTTTTTATTTTTATTCTAATGAAGATATAAACTGAAAAAGTGTCTAAAAAGTATGTCCCTGAGAAGTTTATCAGATCTGTAACTTATTTTAGTATCACTGAAATACAATTGCAATAGTTTTACTAGTTTTTATTAATAGTTAGAATTCATTTTTATTTACAGATTTTCAAGTTTCTGTAATTTTTTTATATTTTTCTATCGGTTTTATTTTTTGTTATTTTAGTACATTAAGATAAACTACATGAAAATGAGAGATGTTAATCAATTAGCTGCAATAAGTTTTTTTTTTTTTTTTTTTTTTTTTTTTTAATTAGGTTCCCCTTTTTTTGTCTTCCCCTTTTAAAAAAAAAAAAAAAAACCCGCAAATACAACTTTCATATTCATCACAGTATTTCGTGTCCTGAAACTGCTGATCAAGGCTTAGACAGCAAAGTCTCGTCATGAGACTCATCGTCCTTCCGTCGCACAACCGTTCACCTTCATTAGTCGAGAATCGTGTCTTCCGTAATAACATATTGAAGAATCAATCATTTACATTAAATATCATACAGTATCTCTGCTTTTGAGTGAAATAATCGGTTGAGCATGAGTGGTTTCCCCCCAGATAAGGTTGAGTTGTGAAAGAAGAAGCTGTCCGTGTCTAAGAAAGAGAAACAAATCCCGTGGCTGGTTAGCTCTCGATTTCTTTCGGCTTCTCAGACAGATTTTCTCGCAGTCAGCACCCGTACGATGGACCCCAGACCCCCCACAGCGAAAGCCTGAGTGAGAAGACAATAACACAAATAGACGTGTGAGATGAAAAACATACTCCAAGATCAAGTCTCTTTAATCCATAGACCGACCTTTTCGTGCCACTGGAGCAGGATGGCGCTGCTGTTGTCCGAGGGCTTCTCGAAGCCTCTGTAGATGTACTTCATCAGCAGGTCCACTCCGTTCTTGTCCAGAGACTTCACGGCCGGCTCGATATCGCTGCTCTTGAATGCAGTCAGCACTCGTAACACCACCACCTGTGCCCGCTCCTGAGAGAGGAGGTGGAGGGAGCGCAACAAACAAGTGCAGGAGGTGAAAAAGACAAACACTAATCAAAAAGAGAAATTCTATATGCACTCGATGGACGCATAATAACTAGTGATGCACCAAAATATAATTTCAACAAAAATTCTTATATATGTAAATCTAGTATTTTAATGTTTACACCATTCATTCCATTCACACTCCAAAGGCAAATGAACAGCACATTTCAGACACATGACATGTCATTGCTATGACAATCTGTTATGCATAAATAGGGCCCCTAATAACAGTGTTCTTGAACATCTGAAAGCAATGCATCAAACTGTCTGACGTCTGAGTAACAGAACTGGCTCTTACTTTCACTGCTGGATTCTTGGAGTTGATTGGTGGATTCCTCAATGCGATGTGAAATGCTGTCATCATGTCCCCTGTGCATCAGTTAGTTTAGGAAAGCTGACCGACCAATCAGAGACTCTCAAAAACCCCAAAGAGCATTCTTTAGATGTGGAGTAAATCTTGTTTTTAGTGCGGTTAAAACTTTGGAAAATATTCAAAAAGTTTACAGAGAAGCTGGTGTTAAAAACAACGTATCTGGCATTTGTCTCACTGGTTGATTACGAATGAGGTTTAAATCTGAAGCTTGTAATTTTTCTCGTGTTAAAATACTTCCTCCTATATGCAGAGACAACTAAAAATAAATCATTTATAGTTCTCTGAAAAGTGTAAACTGTTTCTCTGTGGCATATAAAAACATTGTTCTGTTTAATCAGCCCGAGCAGCCCGAAACAGCAACACTTTTGGGGCGGGACTATGTCTTTTGTCCAACCAATGGATGATGAGGTGCGAGTGTTCAAGAAACCAGTTTGAAAACAATCATTATTACGCACTTAAAGATTTCAGAGATCTGAGTATTAATATTCACTACCTTTATGCACAAAATCATCCTCCTTTAAAGAAATCAATAATGATCAAAAGAAAATGCAAAACCGACACTATAATAATCCATATGCTGATGACACAAACATGCAATTCATGTCTTTATTATATTAGAGGGTGAGATGTCCGATTCAGACCTCTTAAGCTCTTACAGTCTAAAAATGTGCACCAGAAATGGATCGTTCCAGTTACAACCGCTGATGACCTGATTAAATAAATGACATTCATGCACAGCTGGGGGGAAAGAGGGGGAGTTTTTTTCAATGAAACAAAATAATTGCTTTCTGATTTGGCAACACTGGTGTGTCACTTAAAAACACAACCGAAGACTATATATCACGTCAAAACTGCATGACCATGTCATATTCAAGGTTATTCTAAGGATGTAAAAAACTAAAATGAAACTAAAATGTCCGTGGCACCAAAAGTAAACTAATAAAAAAAAAATATTTTCAGTCAGTGTAATATCAAAATAGCCCTCAAAAAATTTAAAAACATAATGTAATTGATCTATAAGTTAAAAACTGATGTTTACTAAACTAAAGCCAGAAAAAAATTATCTTAAAAAAACTTAATCAGAGTGATAACTTACTGGAGATTGAAATAAAACAGAAATAAACTAGAAATAAAAAAATTATATATATATATATCTATATATATATATAACCGAAAATTTCAAATACTTATATTATAAAATATTTTAAATAACATAAAATAACTAGAAAGGAAAGTAATCAGCACCACCAATAACTCCACTAAATAAACTGTTACTTTAAATACAAAACAGCAATATTTTTTTATAAACCTAAAACTGTCCAACATCACACGCACTGTGCACCTATTAGACAGGTTCACTATTATTAACGTTCACTCTATGACTGGCTGAACTCACAGTGATCTGTCTGTCTGTCTAGACACCGGACAGCACTTCTGGACATCACAGGGGCGCTGATGCCTCGGTAGGCAGCTGACTGGGGTTTGAGACACAACCTGTGCGTAAATCATGCATGAGCTACATCTAAACTAGGACCAGGCTGTTTTTGGGTGACCTTAAGAGAGATGAACTTCCTCCTGGCATGTTTTACAGAGATGATAAACACGACCCGTCAGTATGATCGAGCATGACAGCAGCACTGGTCTGAAGGATATTGCCTGATCAGATGGTCCACCTCGCACGCGTCCGGTCCCTGCTGCTCGGCCGCCTCGTCCTGCTCGTCCACGAATTTATTCTCGTCGTATTCGTCGATGTCGACTCCCCGGAATCGTGAGGACAGGGTGTTTTTCGCCATGAGGAGGAGGAGCAGCTTCAGTCAGTCACGCGAGTCCGGGAATGTGCGATACTGGGAGCGACCTGCAGCCGCGCGGATGCGAGTGTGTCTCCGCTTCCCTCAGTGCCGAGAGCCGAAGACGCGGCGCGCCGTGAGTGGGTTCATCTGTCAGCAGGAAGGTGCGGCTGTTACCTCTCCCCCAGCGAGAGCATCTCCACACATTCCTGCAGAGCGGACACAAATCCCGACTGGAGCGGAAACGGAATTGCACGCCACGGTTACGCTGTCACACTGTGTTTCCGTTTCCTGTGATGCAGCGATGGAACCTGCAGCTTATATATTAAGGCAGGGGTGTGCAGAGTTTAGATTCAACCCTGCTTCAGCACACATACCATGCAGTTTTCAAACAAGCCTGAAGGACTGGTGTGTTTAATTAGGGTTGAATCTAAACTCTGCAGGGCCCCGGTCCCCCAGGAACTGAGTTTGACAGAGCCCTGTTTTAAGCTATGCATATTCTACAACATAAACAACACCAAGAGAAATGCTTATTCGTAACATACAATAACGACTGCTATTTATGTATTTATTTAGGCCTATTATTATCATCATAATTATAGTACATGCTCATATCTTTTTTGTTTTTATGTACAACTTCTCTAATAATATTAATAACTGTACAATATGCATTTTCTATCCAGTGGCCACTGATATATGGTATGTTATTATATACACTGTATATTTACATTTGAAAAAAAAATATTTCCTCTTTATGAAATTTTCTTTCAACTCAAAACACATTGGCATCTTATAGATTTTAGCATAAACAACATGAAGAGAAATGTTCATTTAGGCTATTTATTTACATTTTATTTATTTGTTTATAATCATAATACATGGTCTAATATCCTTTTTGTTTTCATCGTATCAATCTAATAAAATTCTAATAATATTAACAACTGTGCAATATTCCTGTTCTATCCAATGGCTACTGAAATATGTTATTATAATGTATTACTCTGTTCATCAATAGTAATCATCATCAAAATCATCATTATACATGCCGAAATATATTTAGTTTTCATGTTATGTATATACAACTCTAATAGTTTTATTAACTGCAATATGCTTTTTCAATCCAATTGCCATTGAAATATATCATTATACGACTTTTTAAAGTTGCAAACTGTTTATTTTCCTCCTTATGAAATTGTCAGTCAATCCTAAATATGAATTTATTCATACTCATTTTCATACAAATAAATGAAAATGGTTATAGTTTTTTTTTAACATTAAACATTTTAAATGAACTATTTGACAAACCTATCTGTCCCCAAGCTGTTTGGAAATATAAACTGTTACAAAGTCTGGAGAATTTGTGACAAATACCATTTAACTAATAAAATACATTTAGGACTTAACATGGTATATCTTAAAGCGTACTAAGGAACAGTGAGAAGGCTAGACTAAACTAGACTTTATTTATCCTATAGTTTTGAATGAGTTTTTTCCAAGTCATTGAGATTTAAGGGAGCTTCTTTACCTACCTGGCCAAACAGCAGCCAGTGACCACTAGAGGACAGCAGATGTTTTCATATCAATGTTATACATTTCTTCCTAGAAAATATAATGTGTATTACATTTCACAGATGGATCAAAGATCAAACCAGTGCACCATCTTGAACAAATTTGTTTTATTTGTTTAAAAAAATGTTCAAAACCTTTTCTTCTTTTTCATGCTATTTGACATTGTAAGACATGATGACGCCATTCACTGCCCTATAATAAATAATTGGATTCATTAAAACACAAACTTAAAACAAGCAAGTAAACTAATTTGTCAAGTAAATAGAATCTAAAAAAAGATGCTGAACTCACATTTTACTTTGATGAAATAGCATGCAGGTCACTGGGAGCGAATGACCCGGTCTGTTCCCATACCATCCATTCCTTTTCATGACGATGTAATTACTTTTAGTGTTTTTTTGTTTGTTTTGTTTTTTTACTTCTACATGTATGTTTTATTGTTTCTTGTGCCTTGCA
>NW_015506731.1:221063-221586 GCF_001515645.1 Sinocyclocheilus grahami
TTGTTAATCCCAAAGTGGTCTATAACGTGTCAGTCTGTACTGCTTTGTTTCAATCGAACATCTTTTTGCAAAGCAGATTTTCTGTATTGGAAAGGAATGAAAGGCCACATGCAATTGTGCCGTCAAATCACTCTCAGACTTAATCCTGGCTTCTCCACCTGTTCACCGGACTGTATAGCTCACACACTGTCTTAGTCTCTCGGGGCCCCTCTGGTCCCCACAAAAACATCTTGGTGGTTTTCATTTTATGAGGCTGGGACCCCCTCTCAGTGCTCATTATTTTGGGGTGGGGGCTGACTGGCGCTCCAGCCCTCGTTTGTAGTAAGCAGGGGTTTCCTTTTATTTCTATGGATTGTCGCATGTCATTCATGGGCTGTGTAAATCTGTTGTCATCATCACCGGCTTTTCTGGTCCTTGTTTTGGATCGGCAGGGCTCAGACGTCGTTCTGATGCGATAGCCAAATGAAGGTCCATAAAACGATGGCAGGACACTAAGAGTGGGAGAGGGAGACGGGAACATTAG
>NW_015506731.1:223287-223657 GCF_001515645.1 Sinocyclocheilus grahami
AGCTCACAATGACACTTAATACTGCCTCAGTGGCACAGAGGACTCATGATATCACTCATGTATCCTCATTAACCGCTCAAAGGGGATGGATGAATGAGTCCATTATTTTTGGCATTTGAAAATGCTAGCCATCTATTTCGTTTCATGTAGTTTTTATTGTACAAGGGCTCTTTACCCTTAACATGTTCTCACTCCCAAGGTATCCATTACTGCAGCATGTTTAAGTGACATGCTGTCAATGAGAAACAGTTGCCGTCAATGGAGTGCTGCAGCCTTCAGGGATGGTTTTATTATAGTACAAGTGTAGTAACCATGTTTTTTGGCATACTGATTACCATTTGTATAACCACAGTTTTACTACAAATACCAT
>NW_015506731.1:223667-224006 GCF_001515645.1 Sinocyclocheilus grahami
TATCTATCTATCTATCTATCTATCTATCTATCTATCTATATCTAAGAAAATATTCCATTCATGGGCCTGGGGTGCATTATGAGTGGGTCCCCTCTTCCTTGGCCGAACGAATAGCCTATATCATATAGAGGACCTTAGTGGGACCCCCTCACCCCCTCAGGGGCTGAGACAATGTTCCTACCTTGACGACTGCCTGCAGCTCAGTAATATCTGTTGGGAGCCATTGTTGAATTAAATTTACTTCATCTGTGAGCATCAGGTTAATGCCATTCCTAGCATGAGTTACTCTAGTCTGGCCTCCTCTATTGTGAGTTTCCATGGAAGTGAGAACTTCACACT
>NW_015506731.1:225700-229141 GCF_001515645.1 Sinocyclocheilus grahami
ATCTCTAGCTTCTGTTAACTGTCGTACGCTCGTTCACGAGAGAGTGGCGTTCCAGCAAATGACGTAGACGTAGTGTAAGCTCCGGTGAGAATATGGAGCCCCGTCTCATGAAAATGCGTATAAATAGTATGCCAAATAAAAACTAAAACTTCTGGTATTGATACGTAAAAATGGACTTTGGCGTGCATATAATACGCAGTTTTCTCGTGCATATGATATGAAATTTGTTGGCGTGCATATGATACGCAGTTTTCGCGTACATATGATACGCATCTACCCCACAACCCTAAACCTACCCATCGCGTAGCATATACACGCCAAAGTCCATTTTTGCGTTTCAATACCACGAGTTTTGGTTTTTATTTGGCATACTATTTATACACACTTTCATGAGATCGTGTTGGAATATGCTAGTCTTGCGATAACCAAGTTTTGTTTCAAGCAAAGGAAAATTTTGGGCTTTATAGTCTCGACCACCATTCACTGCCATTATAAAGCCAGGACATTTTTTTAGAATAACTCTGATTGTATTTGTCTGAAAGCAGAAAGTCATATACACTTAGGATGGCTTGAGGGTGAGTGAATTATGGGGTAATTTTCATTTTTGGGTGAACTATCCCTTTAAGGAATTTAACCTGACAGGCTAAAATGCAAACTCATTTTGGGGTTTTAGCCTACAAACATATATCACCCCTACAGCACTCTATAAAGACAAAGGGGAATTTTATCGTCAATAAATTATGTTTAAGGAATATTGTTGTCACCATGACATGATATGCTGAGGTATGATTTTCAGTTTGAACACCCAAATCTACTTCTCAATATAAAACACGTAATAAACAAATAAAAATAAAACAGACCCAAATAATTGATTATCGCATCCAATCATCTGATTTCACCATAAATTGCCACCTGTAGAAGCCTGTAAACGTTAAAGCCACTAGCCACTAGTGTTTCATGATAGTAAAACTCTAAAGTTCTTATTCGCTTTGGAATGAGATATTAAACACTTTTTGTGTCGATATACTGACACGTTTTTTTATATGGCATTTTCGGACGGGGTTGTTTACCTTGGTTAAAGTTATAGTATAAAGTAAGTGAAAGCGTTCTGAAAGCGATGTCAGTTGTCCGTTTCATTATGTGCTTGATCAAACCCTCTTTTTGAAGTTGTAGGCCAAGCTCTGTTTTAAAAACTCTGTTCTAAAAGTTTTAGTTTTACCTATTTTCCTGTCCCGGTGCTGTATCTTCTCCCTGCTCCTGCGGCTGATACGATGAAGGCAGGTAGAGATGTAGTAATGGGGTTAGATTGGGACTCTGCTCTTCATTAAAATGTTGAGGTCTATCTTGAAGGACATTTTGTTCATCTTTTCTTCTCCAGATAATCTTGCACATGGGAGTTTCTCCATAAAGAATGACACGAGAATTAGTGTGTGAGAAATGGACTGTGAAAATGATCTTTAATTTGCTGCTCGTGTCTTGTAAGCATTTGACACTATTTACTCTGAGAAGGAGAACATAGCAGCAACGTTCTTCCGCTAGTTTATAACGTTGATCATGAGACCTTCGAGATGACAAAAAATGTACTCATGTTAACAGGTCAGCTACACTGCCATACAAAACTCACAGTGTGCCTTTGCTCACAGAATAACTGTTGAATCTCAGGAGAAATACATTTCTGTAGGAGTTTTGGGAACGTTAGCTTCAATTTTGTTGTCAAATATTTAATTGGGTTTATTTTATATGGGAGATGATTTAGATTTTTTTTTTAAAGTAAAATGCACATTTCCTGAATCAAGAGGTCAAATCAATAGAGTATTTTAACATAGGCAAACAAGCTGCTCTTTAGTGAAATGCAAAAGGAAATGTTATGCAGAATGAAAGCCTGTGGAAATTTTGTTGAAAATGTGTTCACCTTCAGGCCTTTCAAGATGTAGATGAGTTTGTTTCTTCATCGGAACAGATTTGGAGAAATTCAGCATTACATCACTTGCTCACCAATGGATCCTCTGCAGGGAATGGGTGGATTATTGTGATTATGTGTTTTTATCAGCTGTTTGGACTCTCGTTCTGACGGCACCCATTCACTGCAGAGGATCCATTGGTGAGCAAGTGATGTAATGCTACATTTCTCCAAATCTGTTCTGATGAAGAAACAAACTCATCTACATCTTGGACTGTCTGAGGGTGAGTAAATTATCAGCAATTTTTTTTATTTTTGGGTGAACTATTTCTTTAAACAAAAGATTCAATTCATTTTAATGGTTCAAAAAATAATATAGGTCTCACAGAGAGACACCATAAAGTGTTTCATAGTGGGTACCTGGTGTGCTTAGTGCTCGACGTCCCGTCTGATTATCCAGTGGGACAGTGGAAGGCCGGTGGCTTGAATCCAGCGGGACTCTCTGTCTGTGTGTACTGCTTCTCGCTCTCTCTCTCTCCTCAGTTTTTTTTATCGCAGTGAATGCATCCCTTACCTTCAGTTCACCCTCTGTTTCAACACAGTCTCTGTATTCCTGTCCTCTTGCAGAGATGGAATGAGATCTGTCTTTCTCGTCTTTATGGGGTGGTGATGTGGAGCAGTTGGAGGGTCGTGCTGACAGGACACATCGCACTCCACATGCTGTAAGAACATAAACAGATATCTTGATTAATAGGGTTTAAACAGCTTTAACTGCACCCGCTGCAAACAACAACTGAATCTTAGTAAAGTATTAGGCAAATGTATTAACTGCTAAGTAGCTGAATAATAACCAGGACAATGTACAGTTATATGGTTATTATTGCAAAATAAACCTGTTTAATATGATCACCCTTATGGGTTTTATTTTGGAGTAATCACCAGCTGACTGTGCATTATATAATATAATATAAATGGATAATGTGTATGTTTTGAACACATACTTCTGGTTGCATTTAATATAAGATATTATAAAATAATATAATACACAGTATCTGTTCTGTACAAAAACCCATTAAATATGTAAAGTAGTGTTTAAATATATATTTAATCCTTTGCTTAACATTTTGCTCACATTTTAGAGAAGCATTGACAAATAGTTACCTATGAGCAGAGCTTTTTTGACTGTGAATGATTTCCTGGTGTTTTTTTCAGAGAGGTTTCTTGAATCTCTAAGGGACCTCCTCTGAAGCATGCTGTTGCTATAGGCACCAGTGTTTGGAGAAGATGATCCATGTTGATGTATTGGAAATGTTTTAAGAGGTGTGACCCCTCTCTGGTTTGTGACTTGGAAATGCAGTCTTTGTTTCACTATGGAGTTCCATGCCATTGAGCCTGCTGTTCTGACGGGTCCTGTGTGGCCTCTGAAGCGTCTCACGGGACAGAAATGCATCGCATGGCTGTGCCCATTTTGTTCACGGGTCAACATGGGGCACCTGTGATTGCTTACAAGTTACACCTAGAGAATGTAAGAAGAAAGAACG
>NW_015506731.1:230222-233294 GCF_001515645.1 Sinocyclocheilus grahami
CAACCCTCTCGCTCAGCATTTTGATGTTTTATGATTTTGGACAGTCAGTTAATCTATAATCCCATGACGAAAAGGCTTCTGGCATATGGAATGTGAGGTCAACAGTAACACCAAATAAGGGCATCATCATTAGTCTATAATTAGCTTATAAGTTGTGAAGGTTTTATTTTTCGCTTTGTGTTTTCTCCAGTGTTGCAGCAAGACGTTCAGACGAGCTTTAGGCAATAAACTATATTTTTATTCATTGTATGTTGAACAGGATAAAATGATGTGGATATAACAACTGTATCCAAAGCAACAGATGCTGAGCTGCTTTTTATGTTTTGCATGCATACACATGCTTATCACATACGGTCGAAATGTTTATCTTGCATTGATACCAGATAATTCAGAGGATTTTCTTGTGAAAAAGCATACATTTAACGATGTAAAAAAATGTGTTAAAATAATGTACTTACTTCAAGTGTGAATTGAATGTAATGTTTTCGGACACTGTTATTCGCAATGCAATGAAAATGTATTATAGTTTAAATGCATATGAAATGCAATTAGTTGAACTTCAGAGTGTTTTTGACCCACATAAGTAGGACTTAAATACATCTTTATATGTAATTAAATAATTACTTCTATTGTCATTGAAAAACTGTGTGGTTGTACTGTGGACTGACAAGCATTTATGTTAAACTAAAATATACTTTTATTTCTATTGAAAATTGTATGTCATGTATTAAAATAAATTAGCACATTTGTATTGATGAAGTTGCGATTTGGTACATTTAAAATATATGAATTGTAATTATTTAATAAATAAATTTAATAAATTTAATTTTAATGTAATATTGCTTAACACTACAGTTCAAATGATAATCAAGTACTTTACATGCTTAAGTATGTTAGCCAGCACATCAAAATAAGTGTACTTCTTTAAAGCACAACAAGATTATTGAAACAATGGTTTAAAATGAACTTGCAAGTGTACTGTCTTTAAGTACACTTAAGTGGTCTTTTATTTCAGTAATATTTTTTTGTTTAAAAATACTCTTTTTAGATTTGACACTACAAGTGGACATTCAGTACAATTAAGTGTGCTTCTTAATCAAAAGGATTTATCTGAAATCATCTCCTGACAAGCGAGCAGAAGCTAGAACGTTTCTAGTCTGTGAATAGGCAAAAATACATGGAGAAAGGCCCTCATTACACCATGCTCCCACAAATAAACAACATCTGTAAATCCTTAAATGATCCACCAACCAAAGAGATACATACGTTCTCTTTCATGTGGCCCAACCCTGAAAAGGGATTGTTAATGAAAGCCCCTCCGGTTCCTTTGTGGAACAGGGAAACAAGACTTCCTCACAAGCTTCAATCTGTTTGTTCGAGAAGGTTGCTCTCTTACCTGCCTGTAAAGTTTCGGTCCAAAGTGATTCTTCTGCTTTAACACAGCGTTTTAAACTCCAGTTCAAAAGTGTAGATGTCTCTTCGGTGAAGGTTTGACCATCTTTGGAGTTTCCTAGGGAACTTGCAGCTTTGTGGTTTGTTTAGAGTCTGGTGGCAAAGGTGAATGAGCAAGACCTATTATGTAGTCAATGGATACAACAACAAAACCTCGTATGAGCGGCATGTAATTATGTGTTTCAGTGTTAAACCAGAGCACCGGTTCAAACGAGACTGCTCAGCGTTTCCATGATTTCTTTTCTGATTTCATACTTGACAAATGTGTTCACATGCGCAGCGTGATTGATCTATCCATCTGTAATCTACATTCTGTGCATTTGGTCATTTGAAAGCTAGCGAACTACAAAAACATCAAAGATTGTGAAACACATCACAGATTGATTAACATTCTCGTTCCCGTTCCCGTTCCCCTCCCCAGCCTCCCACCCATTGTTAAACTGTCAGGGCATGATGATGGCTGCTAGCTAAAGAAAAGCATGTTTTAGATTTATAAGCATGTGTATTCATTCCACCTCACCATGTACCTTCGTTTCCAATAACAATAATGCTTTGTCCATCTATTACAATTATGAATAAGTTGCCTGATAGTCCAAATTTTGTTATCATAAGTCTCCTTTACTCACCAAATATGCCCTGTCTTTCTGTCAGCACACTGGCCAATGCAAGCCCCCATGATCCTTTGGTGCCGCTGACTTATGTCAGTTCTACAAACGTACATTACCTTGCAGTACAGGTGATGTAATGTCCACTGAGAGAACGCTTGCAAAACAAGTTTGAATAGTTGAACTGGAATACGATTTAAAATGTTGGCATTTCAACTAGCAAGCATAATAAAATCGCTCTGTCTGATGGGTTTTACAATGAGGGAAATGTGTTTTAATCATTTTAAGTTCTTCGGAAATAGCTGGTTTTGTTCTCTCAACACCCCAGAATAAATATAAGCTGACTGTATTATTTAAAACATATAATAAATGTATGTATATATGTATAGATTGCCGTGCTTTTTGTATAATGACAACATTCCAAACAGCCAACTATAACATTAACATTATAAAGTGAATGTCTCAGCATATTATGGATTTACACTTTACAGGCAGGGGTCCAGTTTTTGCTTTACAACCAAGAGCTTTTTCTTTTCTCCATTCTTCTGTTGATTTTCACATATGGAGCCAAGCTTGCTGCTATATAAACATACTATCATGTGTATTAGCAGAACCACATTGCATTAAAATTGCCCACTAGCAGTGAACAGATACTGTAACCGCTCCAACCAAGCTCTTCAGTGATCTTCCTTATTATTTTAGCACTAAAGCACGATAACACGCATTCTCTCTTAATGCGATTTGCTTGGTGCTGTGCTTATGTTGGATAATATCAGTGAGAACCCAATGTTGTACAGTTTATGCTGACTGTGACAGCTGCTCACTCATTATTCCTCTACATTTCAGATGGATCAAAGAAGACAGTTGGCGATAGATTCACAGAGGGAAGTCTCAGGGTAAGGAATGCAACGAACTCTCACTTTATCGACTTCAATATCATCTCAAACAAACAGTTCGGTGCTGTAGAAATTCAAGCAGCACTTATTACAGCCTGAGGGTTAAGGTATAGATTGCA
>NW_015506732.1:0-509 GCF_001515645.1 Sinocyclocheilus grahami
ACAGTTTTTTGAACCTAAAAGAGTACAAGGCTGGCTGTGCACAAATGCTATTTCTAAAAAAAAAAGGGTAAATTCCGAGTTTGCTATGACAATTTGGCGCTTCTGAATCAGCGACTGTAAGTATGTTTTGTTATTAGTTTAAGTATTTGCTATTGACTGTTCAAATGCGGAGTTTTGCGCAGCGCAGAGTAACGCGTCGTGTGTGTGAGGGGAACAGGGTCACATCACAGGAGAGTGAACTGTCTGTCAGAAATCATAGCACGTCAGCCGTCTTAACCGCGGCTTGTGTACTGCATCATCACGGTGTCTGTCACGCGACTCTGTTGCCCTTTTGGCCTTGAACTGATGGTAAAACTAACGACATTATTAACTGTCTTGATATTTACTTTGAAAGCTGAAGCTCACGATTATGGTAAGGGGCATTACATTTTCGACGCGTGCTTGCGGTGTTCGGCCAATCACAATGCACTGGGTCAGCTGGCCAATCAGAGCAGACTGCGCTTGTCAAA
>NW_015506732.1:7919-61394 GCF_001515645.1 Sinocyclocheilus grahami
TTTTTTTCATGTTTTAAATCATTTCAAATATCAGTATTCAACGTTTAATATATCAAAACATTATTTATGCATTTGTAATTGCAGGTTAAATGCATTCATGGCTTGCATTAAACAAAATACATGTGTGTAAATACATCTAAACGCCACTTCAGATGCAGCTTCTGTGTTGATTTCATTTGCTCGGTAACAGCCCGAATGTCTTATTATTCTAATTCGCTGATTAAATGTAAGAATTTGACTCAAAAGATAGTGGACACTTTTAGAAAAAATGGCTTTATAAAGGTAAAAATGCCCATAAAATGAAAAAATCTGTTTAAACTTATTGGAAAAGATTAATTTCTATCAGTATGAACTGACCACCACACAGAATATGAAGAATATTAAAAACATTAGGAGTCAGCTGTCTTCGGCAGTCCTTAAGGTCCCAGCACAATAGCACACATATCGTCATCGATAAAATCCCAGAAAATATCGAGATATAATTTTTTGTCAATATCGCACACCCCTAATTAGGGCTGTGCGATATTGAAGAAAAATGTGATATGCGATGCGATGCGATACGATACGATAATGCTTAAAGTGCCACATGCTCAGATGAAATAGTTTTACTCAGCTATTGCTGAGTCAGTTCTGTGAACATCTATAACTATCTTGTGTCATATATATATGGTTATTTGTATGTTATATACATGGTTATTTGTATGTACAAAGAGTTCCTGTAAAACCACGACAAATTCCTTGTGTTTGCGCACACTTAAGTGGTGAATAAAGCGGATTCTGATTCTAACAAGAAAGCCCCCCAACAACAACTTCTGAGAGTGAACGGTATATGTTTTACTCGAGCATTGCAATAAAATGTAATTTTAACATGAGTGTAATCATTTGAACATGAGTTTAGGAACTGAATAATAAAAAGGAAAAATACAACTGCTTAGTGTTTACTCTTTGAATTCAAGATGCACTGATTCTTATTTAAGCTACACAAGTTATTAAGGTAAGAGCAGTGAGTGATTTTCTCTGTCTTTTGTTCATGGCCCCAAACATTGCAAGCTGTAGCGATATGCATATTGCGATTTTTCGATCATTTCGATATATTGCACAGCCCTAAAACACATGATCAGATACTGTAACAACGTAGTGACAGACACACAAAACAAGTGTCTGTTATCATGCATGTCCATATAAACAACTTCGTGACCTGGATTACAACGCTTTAATTGTCCCATACACACAAAACTGACATTTTCCTTCAACATACGTTACATCAGAGGCTCGAATGACACAAACACACATGACAGTAACAACAGTTTCACACACATGCCACGACGCAGCTGTCATTTTCCACCAATTCTCAATAGAAACGAGCTGAAGCACGCAGAAAACACACAGAAGCCCCTCATATCCACACACAGCTGTCTCTCTCACACACACACACACACACACACACACACACACACACACACACACACACACACACACACACACCCACACACACACACACACACACATATATATATATGATGTAAATACACACAGACAGCTGATGTTAGCCGAGCTAGCTGCAGACTCACTGTCAGCGCTCAGAAACATCTAATCTCATCGCATTAATACGTGTAATCCTGCACACAACTCGTGTGTGCGTTAAAGTGTGTAACCGTGTGTGTACTTCAACGTACGTGCGTGTGTGTGTGTTTATTTACCTGTTCAGGTAACCCACGGCTAGGCTAACAGCAGCGGGAAATACAGCGAAAGCAGCACACAGCCCAAGCAGTTAAAGAAAATCGTGACTTACCTCTGCAAACATTATTTAAAACGCAAAACCGGAGGTCGTTCAGTTTATCCCCGCCACATTTTTAACGTTTTCCGTTCTTCTCGCGTTCATAAACTGAAGCGCTTCAGGACTGCGAGCGACCTGCCTGCAGCCGCCATGAGCGCGAGCTCGAACAAGCCAACGAGTCTCAGCGTAAAAACTAGAGCGCACACTCCGGCGCGCTTCTGAGGGAAGATCACGTGATGGGAAACGCGGGCTCCGATTGGTTCGCGGGATTCTATCGCCCCTCGAAGCTAGCGATTATTACGACTATAATTGATTGATAAAAGTACACATTGTGAAATTAGCCTACATTAAACATCATTATCAAATAATGTGAGAATGTATGATTTTAATTCTAATGCATCATGAAATTGCATTTACCTGTTTCCAGGTGTGCAAAGCCTCGGTCGGGTCACACTGCATATTTCCAGTCCATTTCAAAATCCAGGTGAGCATATTCATCATAAGACTTGATTTGATCAGTCCAAGGCAGAAATAAGTAGCATGTACTGTATTTCCTTTATTTTTTATTAATGCTCAATAACATTGTCAAGGAATTACATACAAACACATATAATAAAACAAAGAGAGAGAAAACAAAAATATTATACAAAAAAACAATGAAAAACAAAAGATGACAAGACAAGGAGACACACAAATGCATACATTACCACTATTGAAACAATAACATACAAACATTAATATACAGGGAAAGCTTTAAAATACATGCATTTTCTTTAAACATTTCTACATAATATTTTATAAATCTTTGGGATTTTTTGTTATTTATATAACTAAGAGATTTCAGAAGTGATATAAATTCAGTTTTAAAATGGGGATAGGATGGAATATTATTTGCAAACTTTTGTTAATGAATAAAGAATTTGCCATATAAAATAAAGAAGTTAACAATATACTCTAGGGGTCTATTTGTATCATCAATATAATAAAAAAAAGCATGTCTTTTAGACTGAAAGAATAAGTAACATTGGCCGAATCGAATATATAGGAGCCAAGGTCAGACCAAAATTGCTTGGATATTGGGCAATCATAAAACAAATGTGCAAATGTCTCTTCTGATTCCTTACAAAAAGCACATGAACTGTCAATGTCCAGATATTTAGAAATATTAGAGTTTACAGGATATATTTTGAGTACAATTTTGAAATGTATTTCTTTAGCTTTATTGGAAATACAGTATTTTCCAGGTAAAAGCCAGGCCCTTCTCCAATCTCTATCTTCTACCAAAGATCTCCAATTGAACTTTCCTCTTGGAGATGTACTGTATTTCCTCCATGACAGGATAAAGACCGGGTGACGTCAGGCCAAATGTTCTGCATGACGTCACACTGAATGATCCCAAACAAACTTTGGACCTTATACAGGTTTATGACCATAAGTGTGTAGAGAAAAACAGGTCAGGAAGATTCAAATGCCGTAACTGCAGGGTAATGCACATTTAATAGATTTTTTTTAATGAAAGTGATACTGATAAAAGGCTGTTGTTCTGTGGATATGAGCCTACAGACTTGTTTAATAACGTTTCAATTATTTAAAGAAAACGGAATGCAATAGAATTGTAAAATGTAAATGCATGCTTTGACGTCACGATTGACTAATACATTTCACATTCATAAATGCAAACATTCTAATAAGAATCTTTATGGTTTTGTTGACTGAAGTCAAATTGTACATTGATCATTTTAGATACTAGGACTGTACGAAATATGTATTTTATATTTTTATACCCACTTTATTTCCTTTCCTTTCCTTGTATATTGTTTTTGCATTTGAATGAATATGATGATAATGTTCCTGTATAATAAAACAAAAAGTCATTTTTTCCCTGACAGCAATATTTTATGATAACATGTTAATATTTATAAAAGTCATAATTTCTTTAACATTCTAATTCAATATTAATATTTATTTTTAAATGCATTTAAAAAAAATGTAATGTCAAAAAAATATATATATATATATATATTTTTTTTCTTCCCCCCAACAATTAAACTTTAGATGATGCTGATAGTCTAGCTAAATGAAATGACAATAAAGCCAAATAAAATTTGCTAAATCATATTTCTATCTGTAGAATAAGTAACATTGGCCGAATCGAATATATAGGAGCCAAGGTCAGACCAAAATTGCTTAGATATTGGGCAATCATAAAACAAATGTGCAAATGTCTCTTCTGATTCCTTACAAAAAGCACATGAACTGTCAATGTCCAGATATTTAGAAATATTAGAGTTTACAGGATATATTTTGAGTACAATTTTGAAATGTATTTCTTTAGCTTTATTGGAAATACAGTATTTTCCAGGTAAAAGCCAGGCCCTTCTCCAATCTCTATCTTCTACCAAAGATCTCCAATTGAACTTTCCTCTTGGAGATGTACTGTATTTCCTCCATGACAGGATAAAGACCGGGTGACGTCAGGCCAAATGTTCTGCATGACGTCACACTGAATGATCCCAAACAAACTTTGGACCTTATACAGGTTTATGACCATAAGTGTGTAGAGAAAAACAGGTCAGGAAGATTCAAATGCCGTAACTGCAGGGTAATGCACATTTAATAGATTTTTTTTAATGAAAGTGATACTGATAAAAGGCTGTTGTTCTGTGGATATGAGCCTACAGACTTGTTTAATAACGTTTCAATTATTTAACGAAAACGGAATGCAATAGAATTGTAAAATGTAAATGCATGCTTTGACGTCACGATTGACTAATACATTTCACATTCATAAATGCAAACATTCTAATAAGAATCTTTATGGTTTTGTTGACTGAAGTCAAATTGTACATTGATCATTTTAGATACTAGGACTGTACGAAATATGTATTTTATATTTTTATACCCACTTTATTTCCTTTCCTTTCCTTGTATATTGTTTTTGCATTTGAATGAATATGATGATAATGTTCCTGTATAATAAAACAAAAAGTCATTTTTTCCCTGACAGCAATATTTTATGATAACATGTTAATATTTATAAAAGTCATAATTTCTTTAACATTCTAATTCAATATTAATATTTATTTTTAAATGCATTTAAAAAAAATGTAATGTCAAAAAAATATATATATATATATATATTTTTTTTCTTCCCCCCAACAATTAAACTTTAGATGATGCTGATAGTCTAGCTAAATGAAATGACAATAAAGCCAAATAAAATTAGCTAAATTATATTTCTATCTGTATCAGAATGCTTTTATTATGTGGTTATGATCTATACGATCATGTCATAGTCATTGCGTTATATTCTTTACTCTGTCAGCATGTCTTGAGTAATATAAGGCAGTATAGTGATGTGAGGAACAGTCAGTGTAGGTTCTTCTGCTGCATCTCTCTGTCGCGCTATTTTTAGATCTCGCGTCTGGCTGCTGTGCTAGTGAGCTCGCGCGCTGAAGATCCGCGGTGCGTTTTTATGAATGAGTGTGTGATCGTCGTCCTTTCTATCGCAGCATCCCACAAACGAGCAGGAACAGAGAGACACTCCTTCAGGTGAGTGCATGTCTCATTTTAGCATCCTCTAGATAGATAGATAGATAGAGAGAGAGAGAGAGAGAGAGAGAGAGAGAGAGCAAGTGAGTGAGTGAGTGCACTGTTAAATAATTATTAAATAGACTTGAATCAGAGAATTGCTTTTGTGTAAAATAAGGGTCATGTATTTTATGTGACATTATCCACTGTACTATGCATGCATGCAATTATGGTATTAATTAGATATAGAATTAGAATTTTTTTCATTTAGCATATATAATGGCTTGTAATACAGGTTAGTCAGTAATAATAGTAAAATGCAACACTAATTATAATGCCAATCTAAATACATTAGAATATTTTTTGTGGTTTTCTGGGGGCTTGGAGGTCTTGGTAACAGGTAGAGAATATATCCAGCATCGTTTGCTCATAGGACGCATGGGGGACACATCACTGAGCTATAAATAGACCTGACAGCAGCTACACACACACACACACACACACACACACACACACACACACACACACACACACACACACACACACACACACACACACACAGAGCACGCCTCACAGAACCTGTTTCTCCAGGGCATCTCAGTTGATTTTACTGCATTGCTGTGCATATAACATTCATATGATGCATGCATTTCTGAACTGCATGGCAACGGGGATCAACAGGTTACATCAACAGGTCTGCTATAAATAAGGGTGTGAATGAGTGCTATCATTGTGTCTGGCACTATTATTGAACTGCCATTAAACAGCCTATTATAGATTATTTAGTAAAATATAAAGAGTAAAACAACTATGAAAGATAACTGCTAAAAATATTTAAAAAATCAGTAAGAATAGCATTTTTTTCTGAAATGTCAGCAGGTATAAGTATGAAAATAATGCATAATCTAATTAAATATGCACATATTTCCAGAACAGAAATCTGAGCATTAAAACTACATTTTTGTTTCATTTTGTTGACATATTAGAGTCAAAAAGGGGATTTTGTTTATCTCCTTTTATCACTCTGTAAATCAGAAAATACTGTCAACAGCCATAAAAAAAAAAATCACTATCTTTTTAGGAATAAAATGTTTTATAAAATCAGGTGAATGATATATGAACAAACCCCTCTGTAAAAATCTTTTGAATTTTGGTGTATGTAACTGATATATCTTGTGTATGTATGCTGCTGAAATGGATATTTAAACATTAAATGACATCAGTAAATAACGTTAAATAAATATAACATTAAATAAATAACATTAAATCATTCAATCTACAGCTGCAAATAGATAGTGTAATAAAATAAACATTTAAATGAGTATTTTGGAAGTCTTTCCACTAGCCTGAAACAACATATTATAAAAAGCCAAATAGCCCCAAATATGTTTTTGCCTGTAGTTTCTTGTCTTAAAGTAGTTAATCCAAAAATTAAAATTAGCTGAAACCCACTCTCAGACCGTCCAAGATGTAGATGAGTTTGTTTCTTCATCAGATTTGGAGAAATGTAGCATTTCATCACTTGCTCAGCAGTGGATGCTCTGCAGTGAATGGGTGCCGTCAGAATGAGAGTCCAAACAGCTGATAAAAACATCACAATAATCCACAAGTAACCACTCCAGGGCATCAATTAATGTCTTGAGAAGACAAAAGAAACAAATCCATCATTAATGTGTTTTGAAAAAGTTGTCTGTATCAGGAGAGAAATCTGCACCGTTTACAAGCCAAAACAGTCCAAAACAGCTCTAAACAAATATTGTGGTGGATTTTGATGTGAGAGACAAGAGGAGATGGACTTTTTCACTGGAGGAAGTGTACAAGACATTAACTGATGGACTGGAGTGGTGTGGATCGCTTGTGGATTATTGTGATGTTTTTATCAGCTGTATTGGATTCAGTTTATTTTGCATCTCGTGATTATAGTCAGTGTGTTTTGTGTTTATATCGCTGTTATAGGACTCACATGATGCTGTACACTCTTTATCATCGGCTGGCTTCATGATGAGCTCACCGCTGGATGCAGGTACCTCTCTTTACTGACCTTTTGACCTCGCACACACAAACCTGGTCTGAAAGTAGATGTCTCGATGATAGCTTGTTGGCTCACTTTAGACATGCTTTGGCTGCATGCTTTAGGGAGACCCAAACTGACAGATTCTCTCTGACATGGTGTACATCTGATCATATAATGATAAGTTAGATTAAAGTTGATTAACAACTGATTAAAGTTGTTATTTCATATTTTTAACTACTTTTTAATTTATTATTATTCTACAATGTGAGAAACATAAAGAATGCAATGTGAGTCCGTGTAGCTGATCTTGTAGTCGTGTAGTCTTGAAGTGTATTGTGTGACAGTTTCGTCTGAGAGGATTTGAAACGAGCTCACGCGTGTGTGTTGTGTGACGCAGATGGTGTGATTGTTTAAATGATGTCAGCACTGAAAACTTCAGCTTCATGTTGGCTCATCCATCCTCAAAGCTCTCAGGATGTAGAGCAGTGATATTCCTCACACACTGAACATGTAGTTCCCTTACAATCTATTACACAATAAAACACACACACATACACACACACACACACACACACACACACACACACACACACACACACACTCATATAAAGCCTTTAGCCGTAAATATCCCTTACTCACACTAAAACACACACACACACACACACACACACACACACACACACACACACACACACACACACACACACACACACACACATTTTTTCATCAAATATACAGTAAAATCAGTAATATTGTGAAATATTATTACAATTTAATTTAACTGTTTTCTGTGTGAATATATTGTAAAGTGTAGTTTATTCTTGTGATCAGACTGAATTTTCAGCATCATTACTCCAGTCTTCAGTGTCACATGATCTTCAGAAATCATTCTAATATGCTGATTTGCTGCTCAAGAAGCATTTCTGATTATTATCAATGTTGAAACACTTGTGTTTGTGAAAACTGTGATACATTTTATTTTTCAGGATTCACAGATTAATAGAAAGTTCAAAAGAACAGCATTTCTTTGAAATAGAACCTTTTGTAGCATACTAAATATCTTTACTGTCCTTTTTGATCAGTTTAATGTATTCTTGATGAACAAAAGTAATAATTTCTTTAAAAAATGACCCCTTTTGAACAGTAGCTCAAGCACACACATCTGGTTTGCAGCATATCTCCACCTGCACTATATAAAGTCACATGCACTTGTGTATTTTAGCCTCAAGAAGGCGCTGTTGCAATTGAACCCGCATGTGTTCATGAGCATGTGTGTATTTTTTGTGTTATGCGTGTCTTGTCTGATTCCTTGTATGTGTGTCATGAGGTGTGATATGTAGATGGTCTCCATCCAGTGTGTCTGAATTGGTTAAAACTGCCAAAATGTAATAATCAAAAAGGCAAAATAGGATTTTTTTTGTTCTATTCAAGATAATTATGTGCTACCACTCACTGACATCATGTGACAACAATGTAGCTGCTGTTTGAAATGTTTATCATTACATAATGCATAGTTCCACATATTTTAGGTCTGAAATATGCTCCTATCTACACAAATAGCATTCAAACTGATCATAGTGCATACTGTGCAAAATGCGGTTTTCAGTACACTTGTATTCTGTTCCAAACACACTCTGGTCTTTATAGAACAGGCTGTTTTGCTGGCATGGTTATTTTTATCTGTCCTCTTTTACCTTGGGAGTGTCTGTTTCTCTGTCACCGACCTGTGCAGATGACCTATTTTACAACACTGCCATTGTTTTGTCTGGAGAGGAAGAGCAGGAAAGCTATAGGTCTGTTGTGTGTTCAAGAGTTAAGCAATCAGTACAAGTAACAATGATGTACTGTATTATTAAGAGCATGCACTTATTAACTAGAAAGTCAATAAATGCATTTATTTTCACAAGAAAGCGGTGTTTGTCCGTACAAAATTCACAGGCGCAATGCTAAAGTGTTGCATTTTTTGACATGCGGTTGCTAGGGTGTGCTGGTTGGTTGCTAAGGTGCCGGGTGATGGATGCTTTAGCAAACTGCACTAAAACTGCTTGGGAAAACAGAGCTGCGATGGCATTTGCGACTATAGAGTAACTTCATCTCTGTCACGCATTAGGAATGTCTCGCTTCTGGGAATTGTGCTTTTTCTGGATTACAAAAAGATTTCCTCCTTTTCCTAATTCATCCGGCAGGCCTGAGGGTATTCCACGTCATTAACCAGTGTTTTACGTCCTATTTTTCTTCTGAACTGGCTGATGGTCAGGTGTTTTCCCCACAGGGCGGTGTTTTCATGATGTTGTTTAAAGAATCCATGAAATCAGATTTGGAGTTTTGTGAAGAGGGAGAAACTGAGAAAGAGATTCAAAGGCTCATCAGGAGAGAATATATATATATATTAGTGCTGTCAAACGATTAATCGCGATTAATCGCATCCAAAATAAAAGTTTTTGTTTACATAATACATGTGTGTGTGCTGTGTATATTTATTATGTATATATATATATAAAGACACACACATACAGTATATATTTGATATTTTATATGTATATATTTATATTCATAAAATGTATATTATATATAAATATTTTTAATATATAAACATTTCTGAAATATATACATGCATGTGTGTGTATTTATATATACATAATAAATATACACAGTACACACATATGTATTATGTAAACAAAAACTTTTATTTTGGATGCGATTCATCGCGATTAATCGTTTGATAGCACTAGTTCTTTCATAACAAATGTTCCACCACAATTTAATGTTTTAATAGGAAATACATCAAATACATCAGATTTTAATCTGAGTGTCCTGTTGCAGATGGAAAATCAAAGAGTTGTTTGTTTGTTTACTGAAGAAACAGGAAGTGCACAGCTTAATGTCAACAGATCGCCTTTGAAACGGGTCTGTGTGCTGCTAATGAAGATGAGACGAGACAGAGCGTCTGAAAGCAGATAACAGCAAAGATCAAACAGAAGAAAAACACACAGTGACAGAAAGACTGTCCACACTAACACAGAGAAACTCCGAGACAGATAGAGAGAGAGATTCAAAGGGTCAGAGGAGGAAACCTGACAAGAACACATCTGGATTGTACTTTACCCAAAGATCAAAGGAAAGAAATTAAGATATTTGAAAAAAATTTATAAAACAAAAAAACCAAGTATATTTTAAGACCCAATTTATATTTAAAAACATTAATGTAATTTTACTGTTTGTTGTCACGAATTCGGTCCATGGACTTCTGTTTATTCACCACCAGAGGTCACCCTTTCCTTTACATTGACTCTCGCACAACACAAACTGTTGCATAGCACCCCGGACTACATATCCCATCATTCATTGCACGATTTGCACACTGCACTGATTGCACTCATTGCATCGCGATTAATCGTTTGACAGCACTAGTTTAGCACTAGTTCTTTCATAACAAATGTTCCACCACAATTTAATGTTTTAATAGGAAATACATCAAATACATCAGATTTTAATCTGAGTGTCCTGTTGCAGATGGAAAATCAAAGAGTTGTTTGTTTGTTTACTGAAGAAACAGGAAGTGCACAGCTTAATGTCAACAGATCGCCTTTGAAACGGGTCTGTGTGCTGCTAATGAAGATGAGACGAGACAGAGCGTCTGAAAGCAGATAACAGCAAAGATCAAACAGAAGAAAAACACACAGTGACAGAAAGACTGTCCACACTAACACAGAGAAACTCAGAGACAGATAGAGAGAGAGATTCAAAGGGTCAGAGGAGGAAACCTGACAAGAACACATCTGGATTGTACTTTACCCAAAGATCAAAGGAAAGAAATTAAGATATTTGAAAAAAATTTATAAAACAAAAAAACCAAGTATATTTTAAGACCCAATTTATATTTAAAAACATTAATGTAATTTTACTGTTTGTTGTCACGAATTCGGTCCATGGACTTCTGTTTATTCACCACCAGAGCGAGACAGATAGAGAGAGAGATTCAAAGGGTCAGAGGAGGAAACCTGACAAGAACACATCTGGATTGTACTTTACCCAAAGATCAAAGGAAAGAAATTAAGATATTTGAAAAAAAAATTATAAAAAAAAAAACAAGTATATTTTAAGACCCAATTTATATTTAAAAACATTAATGTAATTTTACTGTTTGTTGTCACGAATTCGGTCCATGGACTTCTGTTTATTCACCACCAGAGGTCACCCTTTCCTTTACATTGACTCTCGCACAACACAAACTGTTGCATAGCACCCCGGACTACATATCCCATCATTCATTGCACGATTTGCACACTGCACTGATTGCACTCATTGCACACAGCTGTTTCTTATCACCTCACTCACTATATAACACCCACTCAAACCACTATTCTCGGCTGAGTAGTGTTTAGCCTGTACACCTTTCAGAGTCGCTGTGGTTTCCTTGTTTTGCCTTGCCTGTTTTTGCGGTATCTGATCTTTGCCTGTTTTCCTGGATTTCTCCCTCTAGTCTCGCCCCTGTGATTCTGTCTGCCGATCGGTGACCTACACTAGCCCTAGGACTATTCTTGTGTTTTTGCCCGCCATATACCTGTCTGCCATTGTTCGACCCTGCCTGTTATACCACGTCTCTTTAATAAAAGCTTGCAGATGGATCCACACGTCACACGTCTCGTCAGCCCCGTTACATTTGTATTGGAATTTATTAAAATTATACTTTAAATTGAAGCAGTATATAAGTATTTTATTTGCAGCAATTTTCATTAATTCACTGTGAAAAACTTATATTGTTTCAATAATAAAGTACAAAAGTTGTACTGAATTTAATGTAAATATATGAAAATATGACATAAAATACAGTACAAAAAGTAAAATTACATTAATATTTATATTGTAATTTTAGTCATTTTACAATAATGACAATAATTACAATAATGAGATTTTTTTTCTTGCTGAAGTAAATGAAAATACTATTTTTAGCATTAAAGTTGGATTCATATTTTTCATTTAAAATTGATTTTTAATGTAATTTGAATAATTGTACAATAATGAAAATAAATATTTTTCTGAACATATTTCCAGCATTTAAATTACATTAATATTTTTTATTTTTATTTAAGTTTAAAATAAACTACAATAATGAGGATGAGAATTTGCTGCAATGTACAAAAAAAAAGTTGATATATTTTGATTATTTGAATTATCACTTCAATATTTTTTACTAAATTTATTAAATTTTTTACAAAGTTAATTATAAAAATATTACTTGTTAAAATTGTTAATTATACATTACAAAAAGTAAAATTACATTAATATTTTTGTTGTAATTTTAGTAATTTTACAATAATGACAATAATTACAATAATGAGATTTTTTTCTTGTTGAAGTAAACAAAAATGCTATTTTTAGCATTAAAGTTGCATTCATATTTTTCATTTAAAGTTTATTTTAATGTAATTTGAGTAATTGTACAATAATGTTAAAAAACTATTTTTGGGAAAATATTTCCAGCATTAAAATTACATTAACATTTTCCTTTATTTTAATTTTAATTTTAATTTAAAATAAACTACAATAATGAGAATGAGAATTTGCTGCAATGTAAAAAAAAAAACCGCTGATATATTACTTTGATTATTTGAATTATCACTTCAAAAACTTTTACTACATTTATTTAATTTTTGACAAAGTAAATTATTAATTGTTAAAATTGTTAATTATACATTACAAAAAGTAAAATTACATTAATATTTTTATTTTAATATTAATCTGTCTATTTTTCAATTATTTTACAATTATTAAAATTTTTTTTCTTTGAATGCATGTTGTTTTGTGCAACAGAGATTAAGCAATATTTGTGTCACAGTCATGAGAATTTAAAGTTAAATGTGCCTAATTGTCATGAAAATAACATCACAATGCCTTTCAAGCTTAATTTTCTTCACCTAAGACCTAGATTGCCATTTCTCTCCTCTGGTTTTGTGGTGAAACTGGAGCTGGTGGTTTGTTCGTGCGATTCACCCATGCAGAGATAAATGAAAGGAGAAAGAGAGAGTGCAGGGAAGAGATGAAGGCAGACAGCTGTGTTTTTGTGGTGCTATTTTGAGCGTCTGGCCGCTGCTCTACTCCCCTGGTCTGGCCCGGCCTATTTCTGTCCTGGGCTGGTCCTGCTGCTATTCTTGGCACCTGAGAGAGAGAGAGAGAGAGAGAGAGACAGAGACATGTCGGTTAGGAAGAGTAACAGAGAGAGAAAGCGTGAGACAGAGCTGCTTCAGGTTCCTGTGCAGAGGCTGAGAGGCAGGAACAGAGCTGTGACGTCTCCTCGCTCATCTACCTGCTAGAGGTACAGACACAGAAGCCCCAAGGACTCTGCACAGGACAGGACCGGAGCAGAGGACGCTGGGCCGCTGAAGCTCGAGTTATGCTGCAGACCATTTATGAATCTGACTCCAGCATCAGTGCAGAGTGGAGGAGGAGACGCCTGGACTCTCACAGCACGGCCATGGCTTCAGGTACAGCGGCAGAACTCGCTGCAGTCTATCAGGTGCTCCGAGAGAAACTTCTGATGCAGCGTTGCAGCGTTTAACAAATGAGTCGTTGATCTTCAGTATAGAGCTGTTTGTCTACATCGCAAAAACGAAGCCTTTTTGTATTGTTTTCCAGTACAAGTATCAAAACATTCTTAAATATTGAGAAGCAAAATAACATAAAATGTAAAGTTTAGTTTTCTGAAAAATCTGTCAAATTCAAGTGAGTTTATACTTAAAAAATGGCAATGGGGTGAGAAAGATAAAACTCATTTTCCCTTTGAATGAAGTTAAATGTTCTTACCCCAGCGGCACATTGTTTTTGCCTTGTTTTATAAACTTTTTTTTTTGTTTGTTTTTAAATATTTTTAGTTCTCCTGAGGAATTTTAGGCTAATTTGTAACTGAAACAAATGTTTAAACTATATAAAAATGGATTATGTTTTGTATGGTACTTTTATTTTATTTTATTATTGTAACTAAAATTCTAATCAAAATAAATTGAATTCATTACAAATAATTTAAATAATAATGTATATTTTTATAATTGAAAAATGTTATAATTGAAATATTTTTCACTTTGCAGTAATGAAAATTCAAATTTTTCTGATTTATCTAAGAAAATCAATCAACATACAGTGTAAGATTTTACAGAGCTCTCCGTAAATATTTTTTTTTTTACAAAAAATACACAAAAAACATTATAGCAAGACTATAAGAGTTATAAAATGAACATGGAGCAGCTCACATCATTTGATGAGAAAGTACAAAAAGTTTTTTTTTATTTACTTACAATAAAAAAATCTGATAAAGTACAATACAAAAAGTACATTTAGTTAAAATACTAATTTATTCATTTAATTAATGAATTAAGTTATAACAATTATGTGTAATTTATTTTAAAATGACTTAAATGTAATTTTAAACGAATTACAAGTAATGAGAATGACAATTTGGATTATTGCAATGTAAAAAAAAAAAACTTGATTTACTGCAATATAAAAAGTCAAATTACGTTAATATTTATCATTTTTAAATTAATTTTATTTGCAAAATGTACAAATCAGATGTTTCTCCTAAAATTCCCTCTGAGAAATTAAAAAAGGACAAATAGTTGTCATGTAGTAAGAGAATAGAGCTATAAAACGAATGTGGAGAGAAGTGATGAGAAGAGTTTGAGTTCGTATGGAGAGCTCTGCTGTATTTGTGATGTGAGTTTTGCACGTCAGAGTGTGTGTGGATGATTCAACAGCTCTTAACCAGGTCACATCTAGATCCAGACGCCACTGATAGCTCCATGTTTTCTTTCATCTCACAATCAGTGTATGGTTTTTCAAAAGCATCAAATTAATGGCTGCAAACTCCCTTTTGCAATGTTTTGGTATGTTAGCTTACTTACTGAATACTCTGAAGTATATACTGCATACTAACTATTAAAAAACACATATACCCTTACGAAACAGAAGTTTATTCAAGTGTGCTATTAGTATACTTCTTTTAAACTAAAAAATAGGGAAGTATAGCTTTTAGTCTACTTTTGATGTGCTTCTCAGAAAGGGGCTTTATGTACTTCTCAGAAATATACTTAAAATGACATTTAAGTATACTTGACTTATAACCTACTTAGAAAAAGTCTAAATATATTTGAGCTATACTTGTGTTCCTAGAATCCGTGTTTTCATTGTTATACTGTAGGGGGCGCTAGTACACATCTTCTGTACAGAATTTCCAAAAAACACAAGTAAAGAAGAAACCGAAACAACAGATGCTTCCACATGTATTCTAACACGATCATCAGACATAAAACAGCATCAAAACTGTGTAACGTTGATGTAATGTCGACCAATGAAGAGGTAATAATGACTGTCAAGCTTTGGGGTGTTGATCGACTCTACGTTTTGATTATCGTTCTGAATCCAATTCATAGTCTTTTTTTCAGCTTTTTGTTTAAAATGTTGTGTATTTCTTTTTTTATTATTATTTATGAAACTTACCCAAATTCAAGTGTTTAAAAAAAGAATGCATAAAGCTAGAATAAAATGTAAAGAAAATGTACGAGTATACTTGCAGTATAAAACGACTAAACTAGTAGTTTACTGAGACTACACTTCCAAGTGTACTAAAAATGCTACTACAAGTATTTAATTAGAAAACTATCAGTATTCATATAAGTTCACTTTTAGTATAGTTGCAGTACAAGCTACAAATATTGTTGTAAACTAGTTGTGTACTTAAATTTTACTACTGTTATACTTAAAAGTATACTTTTATATACTAGAAAGTGGGCCAATTTAGTCCCAAGGAGTATTGAAATAGTACACTTACAAGTATACTACAAGTACACTGATATTTGTATACTTGCTACATAAAGTATACTTAAAAATATACTTGAACTTAAGTGTACTTAATAAAATAAACTTGAAGTATACTACTTTTTGGTAAGGGTAGTAATCTAAACATTTGAATCAGTAGCTTGCTAAATTGTCACATTACCTCAATAGTTTGTGAATTTTATTAAAAGAGTGGCAGTTATTTTGTATTTTTAATGCTTTTTTTTATGCAAAACCATCTTAACTTTTGGCGATCCTGTTAAAAATGAGTCAAGCAGGAGATATTAATAGGTGGGTGTTACTTCTGGTTCATTCATCACACTGGAAATGGAAGGTCAGGCTGAGCGCATTGCATTGTGGGATACAGTACCTCATGCATTGTGCTCTGTTGTATACTTAAAACAAGAAAAAAATATCTGCCGGTGGGGTCAGAAAAATAAACTGAATTCAAAGGGAAAGCAAGATTATTACCTCACTGACAGATGATGACGATTTTTTCTTTTCTTTAAAGCATAAACTCACTTCATTTAGATGTTTTTAAAGATGCAATTTTCCTTATCAAATAAATGTATATCTTGATTTAAGAATTTTAAATGCTTGTAAAGGAAAACAAGAGAAAAATACTTCTTGCACTGCAGAAAGAGAAATACGGTAGTATGCTTCCAAAAATAGCTATTGATTATTGAGTCTAGCAGCTTGCCACTCATCATGTTAACAGTGCAGTGATGTGATCTTTACTCTGTTTTTAGCATCTGTTGTCTATGAGGAGCTGTTTCTCTCAGACCTTCCTCCAAGTGTGTGTGTGTGTGTGTGTGTACCATTTAGCATATTTCTACTATGCACTGAATGTATGGCTGCTGATGCGAAAGTGCATGCTATAAAAAAAGACCTCTTTATCACAATCAATTAGCCTACTTTATAACCTGCATTCTTTGCCATTTTTCTTCAAATAAAAAGGTAATGAAAAGTGATCTGGAGGCACAAATTGTAATATTGCACACTATTTAGCATGGATAGTCTGCAAATTGGGACACAAGCAATGCATTAAGCACCATAAACTACTGGTCAGTAAGATTTTTACCTTTCTTTGAAAGATGTCTCTTCTGCTCACCAAGGCTGCATTTATTTGATCAAAAATACAGTAAAAACAGCAAAACTGTGAAATAATACTGCAATTTAAAATAGCTTTTTTTCTATGTGATTATATTTTAAAATGTCAGAATTTCCAGCATCATTTCTCCAGTCTTCAGTGATTCTTCAGAAATCCTTCTTTAATATGCTGATTCGCTGCTCAAGAAACATTTCTGATTATTATCAACGTTGGAAACAGTTGTGCTGCTTCATATTTTTGTGGAAACTGTGATGCATTTTATTTTTCAGGATTCTTTGATGGACGGAAAGTTCAGAAGAACAGCATTTATTTGAAATGGAAATCTTTTGTAACATTATAAATGTCTTAACTGTCACAAGCATTCATTTTGAGAACTTCTGAATGGTGTATTGTCAGGTCTAATCAGCGTTTAGCGGGTGGATGCGTGTTTACTTCATACTTGATTTGTCGTTTCTAAGAAACCTCTTTTGACAAGTGTTGTGTTGTGCTCAGGTGTGTTTGTGCGCGGCGTCCCGCTTTAGGAATGGCGTGAGAGGGCAGTTATTTACCCCTCTGTGCCTCTGTGCTCCGTTACGGCCCGCGGCTGCATGTTGAACGTTCTGGCCTCTTGACTTCAAGCTCGACTATTCTTAGCCACCGTATTTTGGGCTTAAGGCATTAGGATGCTAAGATTAGCCCCGGTTATCACTCCGTCTGAGTTAACTCCTCACATAACTACATACCGGAAGGCTTTATTTATAATGTTTTTCTGAATAACAGCAGGAGAAAAAAACATGAGCTTTTGAAAGTCAGAGAGTTGCGTCTCGGCTCTATTATTGCGTTCAGAGCACATGCTGCAGTATTTTTGGTGTCGATTGACACCTTTGGCCAGTGTTGTGGTTCTGTTTTGGTGGTCTGTGCTTTTTGCGGCCTGTGTATTCTGGGCCGGGGGCCCGATGGAGTCTCTGTGGCGAGAGATGGTTTCAAAACGCCATGGTTTTTATTTCAACGCCTGAACGTGGACGTGATGCCGATATTCTGAGTCAAATGCTGCAACTGTCGCCTCTTACATAGTTACCCTCATAACCTACCATCAAAGAATAACTGTGTGCGACCAGACAAAAGGTTTCATTGCAGCGAGGATTTTCTTTCCTAGCTCAGGAGACTTCATGGAGAGCTCGGTCATGTTTTATTTAAGAATCAACTTTGTTTTCTTGAGGACAAATCAAAAGAGAGAATTATTGACATACTGTAAGAGTATGGAGATACATTATGAAATGAATGAGTTCATATTGAGATCTCTGATCAAATCTGAGCACATCATTGAGATCTCTTCTGTATGGAAGCCCAATTCCCTTCACATTAGAAAAAGAGCATGATTTGGTGAATCATAATTATGAGATAGCGTAAGACATAAAAAGTCCAAAATGTTTTGAAAGTTAGTTTTCTCTCATCTTTCTCTCATATTTGATCACTTTTTATCTCATAGGTCACAATTATGAGATCAAAATAAAAAAATATGACATGAAATTATGACATAAGTCATAATTATGAGATTTAAAAAGTCACAATTATGGCATACTAAGTCTTAATTATGAGATAAAAAGTCACAATTATGAGATACAAAGTAGAATTATTAACATACTAATAATTATGAGATAAAAGTTGAAATGATGACATACAGAGTCTTCATTATGCGATAAAAAGTCCAAATTATGACATTAGGTCATTATGAAATAAAAAGTCAAAATTATGACATACTAAGTCGAAATTATGACTACTAAGAAGTCATACTACGTGATAAATATGATTCATTCATTCATAATTATGGCAGTCATTGTAATAATTATGATATAAAAAGTAAAACTGATGACGTACTAAGTCAGAATTATGACATGAAAGGTCAAAATAATGTCATAATGTCGACTTTTGTCATAATTATGACTTTTTACCATAATTTTTGCCAGTCTCCACTTTGTCATAATTTAGATTTTCTCATCATTTTGACTTTTTTTCTCGTAATGTTATGTCACAATCTCAAATTTTGAGATTTCTTTTCCTCACAAGAAACATCTGAGAAACAATTGAGAATCTGATACTGAATACTGATATGTTGACATATTGATACTAAAAGAGATGAAATATTAAAATGTATCTCATTGTTGATTTTTCATTCTCCTGGTTGTGTTTTGTGGGCCTGATGAAGAACACATGAGGAAAGCAGGACATGCACTAATAGTTTTATTAGCGAGGAGTTTGTTTCGGGCAGCAGATTAAGGGCATGTTTACGAGTGAGTTTTTACAGCGCAGCTTTTTTAGGGCACGAGGCCAGATCATTCTTTTTCTAAACACACACACACACACATACTACACACAAACACGCCAAACACCTTTCCTTTTCTCACTGTTTCGTTCACATGAGTAAAAATACATTAAGTGCAGCTCAGACGTGACAGTCACATGCTGTCTCGCTTTAGATTGAGCTCAAATAAAATTTGGGCCTCGAACGGGAGGTTGTTGAAATACCTCCGTATTTATGCTCGAGGCATTTGAAATAGACCCCATAAAAAGACCCTCCCTGTAGATTATGCCCCTAATTGCCCTTGGGTTTATTTAAATTGGTCTTTTGACGCAGCTAACACTGCGATCCTTCATTTCTAACACAATCAGTTTGCAATCTGTATGAGCATTAAACCTGGGGTATTTGTACAGCATTTTTTTGTGAATGCAAACTTACAAGCTCAGCTTCGCACATTGCACACTTAAATGTGTCAGAACACAATTCATAAAGCAATGCAAGTTTGTGTATGTGATTGTAAACCGTCTCTTTCAGGTCAACAGCTGTCATGGTGGAGCAACAGTTTGAAGAGAAGCTTGATGAGCAACTTAGTTAAAGTTAGTTAAACTGCTGACAGTGTTTACCAGAAGGTTGTTTTAGATGAAAATATTTGAGAAGCTAATTTAAAGGTCGCCTGAAATGCTTAGAAACACGCAGCGTTACTCTATGTGTTGACGTCATTTCAACTGAAACAGGAAGACAGGGAGGGCGGGACATATCAAGTAGCCCTGCCCCTTTTTAAAATAGCCAATAGCGTTCATTTATATCACAGCTTGGGCTAGAGCCGTTGAGCTCTCCGTAAAGCCGCATTTGACAGCCACAATCCCATCCATATTGCTATAAAATATAGCATTCTGTGTAGAATTCAAATAGCTCCGATACATTTTGGGATCCGCGCCGACTCGTGCATGTGATTTTTGGCGGAAGTGATGATCTGCAAGCTTTGAATGCTTATATCTTCTAAATGCGACTTTAGCACACTGCCTTATAGATGACCTTAAGACTAACATATTGATACTAACACCCAAAAAACTTTAATTTTGATTTCATGGGGACTTTAAACTGTGAAGTAGCCTGGGAAGCTACAGTTTCAAACTAGTTTTTAAAGTATTAATCTACAGTCAAGAGTACCTATGTCTACATTAATAGGCAACTCTTTAAGTGGGCAATATATTTTTAAAATTAAATGTACACTACTGTTCAAATGTCTTTAGCACACTGCCTTATAGATAACCTTAAGACTAACATATTGATACTAACACCCAAAAAACTTTAATTTTGATTTCATGGGGACTTTAAACTGTGAAGTAGCCTGGGAAGCTACAGTTTCAAACTAGTTTTTAAAGTATTAATCTACAGTCAAGAGTACCTATGTCTACATTAATAGGCAACTCTTTAAGTGGGCAATATATTTTTAAAATTAAATGTACACTACTGTTCAAATGTTTGGAGTTAGTAAAATCTTTTGAAAGAAATAAGGATGCATTAAAGTGATCAAAAGTGACAGTAAAAACATTTAAAATGTTATAAAAGATTTCTATTTCCAATAAATGCTGTTCTTTTGAACTTTGTTCATCAAAAGTACCTATGGCTACATTAATAGGCAACTCTTTAAGTGGGCAATATATTTTAAAAATTAAATGTACACTACTGTTCAAATGTTTGGAGTTAGTAAAATCTTTTGAAAGAAATAAGGATGCATTAAAGTGATCAAAAGTGACAGTAAAAATTTTAAATGTTATAAAAGATTTCTATTTCCAATAAATGCTGTTCTTTTGAACTTTGTTCATCAAAGAATCCTGAAAAATAATATGTATCACTGTTTCAACAGAAAAAATATTTGGTAGCACAACTGTTCCCAACATTGATAATAATCAGAAATGTTTCTTAAATCAGCATATTAGAATGAAGCATCATGTGACACTGAAGACTGGAGTAATGATCTTGAAAATTCAGCTTTGATCACAGGAATAAATTACATTTTATTATATATATTCACATAGAAAACACTTATTTTAAATCAAAAAAATATTTAACAATATTACTGATTTTACTGTATTATGGATCAATTAAACACAGCCTTGGTGAGCAAAAGAGTCATCTTTCAAAAGCATCAAAAAATCTTAATGACCACAAACTTTTGAACGGTAGTGTAAGTTTAAAAAATTTTTTTTTACAGTATTTGCAGGGTCAAATCAAACAGGGAATCAAACAAATCAGAGAATCTGTTCTTGATCTGAACAAACCAGTTGACTAAAATGAATCAAAAGTGTGACTGGAAAAGCTACTATATTTTGAAAACAATCTAATCTGAAAGTATTCCATGAAATCTTGTCTTCAGATCCAGAGGTGTTGTCGGCGGTGGGCAGTATGTCGGAGGTTGGTATGTTGGACTGGGACTGTGATTCAGACGATTGGGAGAAGCAGTTACAGCGCGAGCTGCTTCTGATCCAGAGACAGCAGCAGATCCAGAAACAGCTGCTCATCTCCGACTTCCAGAAACAGCATCAGAACCTGCTGAGACAACATCAGGCCCAGCTCGAGGAGCACATCAAGGTACAAGCCTTCATTCACCGTGACCCCAGATTGAAAAACAAGTCAATACACATGCAAATGCAGCACAATCTGCAAAGAAATGTTAAGTATGCAATTATTAGAGAGTATAATCATGAACGGTGAAATCAAGATGCTGTTTGTGTCAGATATTTGTAGTTGGGATGAAGCTGATCCTCCTATATGAAGCAGGTCAGTGTGGTTTTAGGTCACTTGGCTGACCTGCAGGAAAGAGCTGCTCTGTCAACAATTACTGAGCTTAATCGCATTACTCGCGATGTGAGTGAATGAGCGTGCACATGCACGGGTGTTTTTTTGTGGTTATAAAGATTCTACAAATTGCAAGTAAATTTCACAAAGAATTAAAAAGAAACAGCAAGTAGAAAGACTGAAATAGTATTTTTTTTTATTATTTGTTTAATTTACAAATTCAGTGTGGATGCTGACTGGTCACTCATGTAAATGACAAAAATATGAATGTAATGGTCATCTGAACTTAAATGCTGCAGTATTTCTCTTTATTTTCAATGACTTGTAAAGGAATAGTTCACCTAAAAATCAAGCGTAGCGTTAGTTCTGGCAGGTCACGTTAGTCAAGCTCGCGCAAATCAGCTGATCCCCATCTACCTATGGGAATACGACACCTATCTAAGCATTCATATATAAGGTCCCTCAGTATTATCAGCAGTTTTCGCATTGCACAATAGCTAATTACCCTCCTCCATCCCCAGCTCCTCCTCTGTCAGTCAGGATTCAGCCTTCTGATTCTCCTTTGAATCAGACCAATTCTAAAATGTGTACATAAAATTATTGAACTTTAACGATACCTGCAATACATTTATGTTGGTTCTGTTCTGTTTACCCTGGGGGGTTATCGCTGCTCTCCCTGCTCTCATCCATGCTAGGCTGCATGGATGCACAGGGAGTTCTTGCCCAGAACAGAACCATACCGCCAATCCAAAATGTATGCTAATTGTCAATCATCTTTGACGATAGTGGTCCTGACAGAAATGAAGATCTGCTGGAAATGTCCTCACCCTCAAGCCATCCTGGATGTAGATGAGTTTGTTTCTTCATCAGATTTCGAGAAATGTAGCATTGGATCACTTGCTCAGCAATGGATCCGAATGGGTGCCGTCAGAATGAGAGTCCAAACAGCTGATAAAAACATCACAATAATCCACACCACTCCAGTCCATCAGTTAATGTCTTGAGAAGTGAAAAGCTGTGTGTTTGTAAGAAACAAATCCATTATTAAGACGTTTTAACTTCAAACCATTACTTTTGGCTATAATATGAGTCCATAATAAGTTAAATGTCTTAATGATGGATTTGTTTCTTTTTTCTTCTCATGATGTTAACTGATGGACTGGAGTGGTGTGGATTACTTGTTTTTATCAGCTGTTTGGACTCTCATTCTGACGGCACCCATTCACTGCAGAGGAGCCATCGCTGAGCAAGTGATGCAATGCTACATTTCTCCAAATCTGATGAAGAAACAAACTCATCTACATCTTGGATGGCCTGAGAGTGCAAATGTTAATTTCTGGATGAACTATTCCTTTAAACTTAATCTTTGAAAAGTATGCTTGTGCTACTTCTTTTTAATAAATGCCACTTGCTGTCATATGTTGTTATTTAATACATGACACTCATACATAAAGTGTGCTTTAAATGCCCAAATACTATCGTCATTATATCAGTCAGAGGCCAATTTGATTTTTAAATATCAACATACTAAACTGTATGTTTATGGTTATTTCTCACTCTGTTTCAGCTCCAGCAGGCTCTGTTAACTCTGCGGCAGCAGCAGGAGGTGTTTGTTGAGGAGGAGAGAGAGGAGGTGAGGGAGGATGACAAGGAGCTTCACAGGAGGGAGACACAGAAACACCAGCATCACAGACGGAAGGAGCCATCTAAAGAGAGTGAGAAAACAACTGCCTCTGCCAGTCATTTCAACTTTCATTTAAGCGATAATTCCTGTAGTATTTGTCTTTATGACACACCTCTGACATGTATACGTTTAGAAAAATAATGACAGTGCTTCTGTTTTTGCTTGTCTTTTTTTATGTCCAGTTACATTTCACCTACGACTCAATCCTGCAAATTGCTTTATTCACCACTAGGTGCCGCTGTTTCTGCACACGTCTCTCCTTTCTGAGCTGCAGAGTGACAATATTAAATCATCAAAATGCATTGAATTCATGATATAAAAATAGTATTGCTGTTAAGTCATATTAACGTTTTCAGACGATTAAAATGAAATTTTATTTGTGAAGCATATTTAAAAGAGACAGCAAACATTTTAAATGACTAGATTACAAATAAGTATTATTAGGTTTTAAAACAAAATAAACAATGAAATACATAAATAAGAACAGATAGTAAAATGTATGAGATAATTATTGAATTTAATATTTAATATTTAAATATAAAATTATACTTAAGCATTTAAATGAATTATATTTAAATACAAAAAAATGCTTGAGATAATGCCAAAGATAGCACACAGGGGTTTTAAAGCAAACAAAAAAATAATGAAATACATAAATGTGAATGAATATAAGAAGATTTAATTTATTCTTGATATTTAAATATAAAACTATAATTAAATATTTTATTTGAATAATAATTGAAATTCTATTGAGCTGCAAAATAATATAAGATACTGTCTTGTTTTAAAAAAAAATAAATACAATAAAATAATTACTTTTTTGTTTTTTTGCTTAAAACTAGACAAAAATATCTGCCAATAAGGTCAGAAAATTAAGGTCAAAGGTGAAACGAGATTATTTTTCATACCCAACTGGCACATGTTTTTTTCCTCATAAACTCATTTAATTTAGAAACATTTAAGAGAAAACAAGATCTTATGTAAATTCCAGTACAAATAATAATAAAAAAAATTAAAAATGAAGATACATTTATTTGAGAAATAAAATGATATTATAAAATAGAAATAAAGACATAAAATATTATATATTATTTAGTTTATGCTTAATAAAACAAAAAGAAATATCTGCCAAATGGGGACAGAAATATAAACTTAATTCAGAGGGAAAACTAGATTGCTGTCCACATTTTTTAAGCATAAACTCACTTAATTGTGATACTGTGATGTTTCAGAAAACAGGATTTAATCTGTTTTATTTTTAACATCTTAAATAATTTTGCTTCTCATATATGTATCTTGTATTAAGAATTTTTAGATATTTGTAATAAAAATAAATAAAGATTTTTTTTCCCAGTGCAAATATTAGGGCAACAGTCCAATTTTAATGATATTAAAATATTCAATATTTTCAGTATTGAATAAAATATGTTTTTAATCACTAATTCTCTAAACTTCTTATTGGATATGTTTAGTTTGTTTGACCAAAAGAAGCATCTTAGAAGGCAGCATAGTTCTGATGCCGTCTATCTAGGGTGCTCACTAGGTTTTGGAGCAGAGCCCAGTGAGCTGATGTGTGCTCCTGCGGCTCCTGTGAGCAGAATATAACAGCATTACAGGAGTGTCACGGGGGCCCGGCGGAGGTGACACTGCCTAAATGTTTGCAGATGAATCTGGCTGATATTTAATCGCCGGGGTCAGGAGTCAGCTGAGCTTGTCACTGGGAGCAGTGGCCTGTGGGCACAGCTGCGAGTGACCCTGTTTAGCTTTGGGGTCAGCACGGTGAGAATGACCACGCTTGTGCCCCCTGGGCGGCCCGTGCAAAAGTTTGCAAACAATTAGCCAGCGGAGGGGTGCAGAGATGGACCAGTCCGGCTCTCTGGCCCCTAATCAGAGCGCAGAGGTTAACAGGAAGTAGGTGGCTTTGGGTCGTACGGGGACGAATCACCTCAGAGGAGCGTTCAGGATGCTCATTGTGGGCATCTGACCTTTGACCTCGTGTCTGTGGGATTGTTTTGCATGTTTAATTATGTCCTATAGGTTAAAAAGTCTGAGCGTTTAGTGATGATGACGTTCAATAGTTTGTGGTTGGTATGATTTTATAATGTTTTTGAACAGTATGCTCACCAAAGCTGCATTTATGTGATCAAAAATATAGCTTAAGTCATTTCTTTGAATCCCTGCACAGTGTTGCAAAATATTGCAAAAAGTAACATACATACCGTTCAAAAGTTTTTAGTCTGTAAGATTTTTTAAAGAAGTCTCTTCTGCTCATCAAGGCTGCGTTCATTTGATCAGAAATACAGTAAAAGCAGTAATATTGTGAAATATTATTACAATTTAAAATAGCTGATTGCTATGGAAACTTGTTTTTGCCGCAGGATAAAAAAAAAACTTTTTATTTCACAATTCTTACTTAAAAAGAAAAAAACAATTATAAGATATAAACTCAGAAATGTTAGATTTACACTCACAATTCTGAGAAGAAAGGTCCCGATAATGAGATAAAAAGTCATAATTACCTTTTTTATTTTTTTATTCTGTGGTGGGGGCGGGGGTAAATAAAAAATGTCAATTTAGAATTCGGATGAAAAAAGTGAGAATTGCAAGATATAAACAGAAATCAGAAATGTAAGAAAAATGTAGAATTCTGAGTTCAATCACAATTATGATTTTTTTTCTCAGAAGTGCGCAATTACCTTTTTATTTTTTTTTACAGGCTTGCATAGATTTCTATTGTGTAATATACTGTAAATTGTAATTTATTCTTGTGACATAAAGCTGTATTCTCAGCATCATTACTCCAGTCTTCAGTGTCACATGATCTTCAGAAATCATTCTAATATGCTGATTTGCTGCTCAAGAAACATTTCTGATTATTATGCTCTGCTGCTTCATTTTTTGTGGTATTTTTCAGAATTCTTTGATGACTAGAAAGTTTAAAAAGAACAGCATTTATCTGAAGAAAAAAAACCTTTGTAACATTATAAAATGTCCTTACTGTCACTTTTGATCAATTGAATGCATCCTTGCTGAATACAAGTATTAATTTCTTTCAAAAAAGAAAAAAATATATCTTTCTGACCTCAAACTTTTTGAGACTTTTGATTTTGCAAACACCATGAAAAAGTACATCTGAAAACACGCTTGCTTTTCCAGGAACTGGTACTCGAGTCAACATGATCAGATATTTTCTGCATATTTCGGCGTCTCGTTGCGAGGCTGATTTCGAGATGAGTTTGCAGAGGAAGGTGATACGCCTGACTCGATGATAAGACTGAAACCCCTTTCAAAGGAAACGTAAAAATAGACCTGGTTTTCATCCAGGCACTGTTTTCACGGAATTTCCAGCACGGCCAAAAAACCGGGAGGCTCAGCGGGCCGGAATACCGCAAACCTCCGGGGAGAGTTTTCCTGAGTGCAGGGGTCTGCGCCGCCTCGGAGATCAGCGCAAAACCCCGGGGCCGCTTTTCATCCCCTCTCAATAACTCAGGTAACAGCTTTTAAAAAGAGGCCCGTCCGGTACATTAGGGGGGATACAAAAACAACAGGAACGACGCAAAGACAGGGGGAAAAAATGAGAAGAAAAACAGCCTGCTTTTTTGTCAATGGAATAATTTGTCTTCGCTGACAAGACGGTCTGCAGGGCCACTTCCTGCGGCTCCGGTTTCAGACCGTAGATCAGAACGAGCAAAGATAGAGCAGAGGCGGCCAATTAAAACACAAAACACCTCTCTGTGCCTGAAGGGAAGGATTTTAGCCCCTTTTTTTCTCGAATGTAATCATTCTCACAGTTTCATACCTTAAGTTTCAAGATGTTTAAGCACCGCTCGCAAAACATGGAAAAACAATGTTTTTATGTATGAACCGAAATATCAAACATCCTGTATGTAGACCTCAGGGTTGCCAGGTCTGCATAACAAAACCAGCCCAATCACAGTCAAATCTAACCCAATCGCAGCAACAGTATAAAATGGTAGATGCTCCTGTTTTGAATAACATTTTGAGGAAGGGTTGCCAGGTCTACTTATAAAACCAGCCCAATTGCTACTCAAAACTAACATTAAAAAACATAAAAAGTATATATAGGCCTATTTTTTTTTTGTTACAGTAAAACTGTTAACTTGGTATTAGACACCACTGACTTACATGATAAATTATAAGCACAGTTTGATGTCTGCCTAACTAAAGCTACTCAAACCCAGCCCAATCACTGTCAAATCTAACCCAACAGTATAAAACGGTAAACGCTCCTGTTTTGAATGATGTTTTGAGGTAGGGTTGCCAGGTCTACTTAACAAAACCAGCAAAACTGCTACTCAAAACTGACCCAATCACAGTCTAAACTAGCTCAATTGCATCTCGTGGCAAATTGGCTATCAACTTCGTTTCAAACTCCCCAACAACCTACAGCAACAGTATAAAAGAAGCCCAGTTCCACGGGAAAACAGTGGACTTGGCAACACTGTTTTGAGGCCTCATTCCCATTAGATTCCCGCTCGGATCGGGGGTGGCGGGCGATCATGAAGGTAGCTTTTGTTCTTTGCCCCGGTCAGGACTTCACTGCCGAATGATTGACAGGTGTGAAGGGGGCGGGACTCTAAGTGCTGGTGAGGTGCAGGCGACAGGTCTGTTTGTGTAAGGAAAGAGAACAGCAGGAGAGACGCTCCAGTACTGCTAGTGCAAGCACCACTGTTACTACTACTAGTGATCTGAACAAAACCGCATTGTTAGTTTGAAGCATCAGTGTTGAGCGTGTGTGTGTGTGTGTGTCAGCATGCAGCATTTGTGCTCTAGATGTTTGTTGCTAAAGAGAGCTGTGCTGCATTTTTACACCTGCTGGACCACAAAACCGGTGAAAAATCACACAAACACACACTGAAGCCATACAGCAAAAATACATATTTTCAGCTTTTGAAATATACATATATATATTATATTTATATTTTATATTATAAGTGCTGTCAAAATGATCTGTCGCATCCAAAAAAAAAGTTTTGGTTTACATAATATGTGTGTGTACTGTGTATATATATTATGTATATGCAAATGCACACACATACAGTATATACTTAGAAAATATTTACATATATTTATATTCATGTAATTTATATTATATATAAGTACATTTAATATATAAACTTTTTTCCTTAAATATATACATGCATGTGTGTGTATTTATATATACGTAACAAATATATACAGTACACACATATATTAAATGTAAACAAAACTTTTATTTTGGATGCCATTAATCACAATGAATTGTTTGACAGCACTAATATACATATCTTCTTATACTTATGTTCATATTTTTTTGTTATTGTTTAAATATATTTTGGGGATATCCCCTATTTGGGGAAGTTGTGGCCTAATGGTTAGAGAGTCGGACTCATAACCTAAAGGTTGCAGGTTCGAGTCTCGTACTGGCAGGTACGAGGTACATAAGAACTGTAAGAAAAATGTATTTTTTACTACAGTAAAACTGTTATCTTGGTATTAGACACCACTGACTTCTAAATTCTAGATGAAACACACAGTTGCAGATTGAAGCTGTAAGTGAGCTGAGATAAGAAGCATGTGGTAATGTACATATGGAAGCGGCCAGCAGCAGCTAAATAAAGCCTGGCAGGTGTCCCTCCGTCCCGCAGGTGTTGGTGTAAGGAAGTTTGAGTCGGGCTGTGCTGAAAATGCCCTTTAATGACTGTCCCCAACATAAACATGCCGCCCGCTCTGCGTATTTTCCCTACCAATTAAAAACGTGTAAATCCTTCCAGCTAATTGCTTGGTAAATATTTTTGCGGTATTTTTCTAATAGCTCTTATTCATCATGTGTCAGAGAGAGTAAATTACAGTATTTGAGCATCGCTGTAATCTCGTCCAAGTGCTCCTGAAACTCAAAGCGTCCTTTTCATTACGATCGGCCTTTTTTTGTCATGCAGCCGTCTTTAATTGTATTAATTAATCAACTTATGTAGGGTGGGGTTCTTTAATTGCTTGTAACATTTTTCTGCATGTTGGGTTTTCCCCGAACGAGAGCCGTAGGACTGAAGGGTTACAGTAAAAACTCCAGAAACATTCAATCTTCCTCATCCTTGAACTATATGCATGATTGTGCAGTCAAACACATTCACATTCATGTTTTTGTTTTATTATGAATACAATAATACTTAATTTCAATTTGAATTTAATTCCATTTTATCTTATGTTTATATTGTTTATTTAGTTTAATTTTTAAATTTAAGTTATCTTTTAGGGTAGAATTTTGTTTTTAAATGATTCACAAACTTTCTTTTGTCAACCCATTTTTTTCGGGGTAGGATGTAGTCGTTTTTTAAATTTTATTTTCATTATAAACACAATTATATTTTACTTTATGATTTTGTAAACATTTTTATAAAATTATTTTATTGTATATTTTTAATGAAGAGACTGGAAAAGCATAGCGCCAGACACAAGTTCAAAATAATAAAAATAAGATCCGCGTATGAAAAAATAGGCCAAAGCGCACATATGAATTTATTATCCAGATGCCACAAATTAAGTGCAAAAAAGTTTCTTTTGGCACTGATGAAGGGTCAAGCCTTTCTTTGAAAGGTTAAGCCAAACCTTTGCACTTTATATGTAGCCTCTGGAAAATTGTGGCCTATTTTTCCGTATGCGGATTTTATTTTTGATGATTGTATATTATTATAAATATAATTATATTACGTTTATTTTTTGGTACGTTACGTTTGTTTGTTGCGTTTATGTTATTTTTTATATTACATTTTATTTGTAATTCATTTTATTTCATTATTTTGTTTACTTTTTTAAGTGATCTTTTAGGGCTAGAATTTGAATAGAATTTGTATTCTATTTTTAAATTATTCATAAACTGTTTTTCATCAACAGGTTATCTTTTAGGGATAGGCAACACTTGGATTTTATTTTATTATAAATACATTTATATTTAATATATACATACATACATATATATATAATATTTTTATATAATTATTATTTTATATATAAATACAATTGTATTAAATTTCAATTTTTTATTTTGTTATATTTGATTATTTTATATAATCAATATTATTATCTTATTTTATTATCTTTTAGGTAGGTTGTAGTTGTTGTTTTTTTTTCTTTAATTTTTAATAATTAAAAAATATTTTTATTTTAATTATTATTTTTTATAAATACGATTACATTTAATTTCAATTGTATCATTTTGTCATACATTTTATTTTATTTAAGTTATCTTTTGGAGTTTATTCGAGTTTTTTTTGTCAACAAGTTATCTTTTAGGGGTAGTCAATTTCATTTCATTTTATTTTTATTATAAATGTTATTTATTTACTTATTTAAAGTTATAAATGTTTATTTTATTATACATTTTTAACACTGTAGTATATTCTCACGACTCAGTCTTGCCAATAGGAAGTGAGTGTGTGTGTGTTTATTTTCATATTCCTCATCTCGTTTCATCTCTGCTCTCAGGCCACAGTGTGTTGTAATCACGTCGGGCTCCTGATGTGTGTATGTTCGATGCCCACTCAGCGGTCAGACCGGCGGTAGGTGGCGTCAATCGGGCGGCTGGCTTTCCATCGCAGCCTGAGGAAAATCCAGGGAATTTTGGGACAAAAAAGGAGGATTTCCCCTTTTTTTATAGCCAAATCTCTCTCCCTCCCTCGCTCTTGCTCTATCTGTCGGTGCCGATATCTCAGTGTTGGTTTAAACACGGCTACCGTGGAGGTTTGTGGTTGGCAGGCTGGCAGGTCCTGGACTCCTACAGCCAGTGGAGACACTTTTAATGTCCTCCAGATGAACGGTGGAATTGATCTTCCACTTCTTACCTCATTACAGCTGCTAGATATCCCAGAATTCCTCAGTGCACCACACATTCACTCAGCAGGTTCTGTGTAGAAGACTTGTATATGTGTACATGTGCGTTGAGATCTCTATTCTTTTTTTTTTATTTTTACATTAATTTAAATTTTTTACATTTTATATCTATATTTGACAGGTCATAAAATAAATTGAATTGTCTCATGTGACATTTTTTAACAATGCCCAGAGAGCCGTTTTATTTTATTTTAAGTTTTTATCATTGTCTACCAGTACAAATATCTAAACATTCCTCAATCTAGATACATCTTGAGAATAAAAATGACTTTAAGTCTCATTTACTGAAAGAAAAAAGAGTTAAACTGTTTGTAATAATGACTAACCTAATCAGTTTTGTCTCTCCTCTCAGCGTCTGAGCCCAATCTGAAGGTGCGCTCCAGACTCAAGCAGAAGGTTTCTGAGAGACGAAGTGGACCGATACGCCGCAGAGACGGCAGCGTCCTCGTTACGCTGCTGAAAAAACGAACTCTCGAACTAACAGGTGAGCAAACGACCATCTACCTGCAACCTGAAACACAGAAAAACAGCCCTTATATCAGAAAACAGTCATCTGCAGCAGACTAGTGTATGTGAAGAGATAGAATCTCAGCCAATCAGGACATACATCTGATGTTTGATAGACAGACCAATGAGCTTCAGCTGTGGGCGGAGCTCACAGTCACTATCAGAGCTGACCGCTGGTGTCTCTCTTTTTGTTTTATTTCCTGATCTCCTCCCCTCTAGATTCATCAGCCAATGAGAGCCCTGCAGGTTCTGGACCGAGCTCACCCATTGGCTTGTGCAACAATGAGAACGGCACGTCATACCGGTCCAGCACCACTCAAATACAGGTACCAAATATGCTCAACTTTCTTCTACATTTAAACTCAATTTAAGGGGTACATATATAATGTATATTTTTACATTAAAAACTAATTAATTGTAATTTAAAATCTTTACCAATATTTACCACTATCCTTCAAACAATTAGGTTTCACCCATTTGTCATCAAGAACTTTTTAATCAATGAAAATAGAATACAATTTAGTAGTAGTTTAGTATTTTATTCACTTATTTATATATTTTAATAAGTACAGGCCAGAATAAATGTATTGTTTTGTTTTTACATAAATATATCTGTTATGCTGAATGACAATGGAACATTGTTTTACCCATTTATTGTTTTAACATTTTATTTTCACAAAAGTTATTCGAAACATTAAAGCAGACACTTTACTTGCATTTAATATGCTTTCTTTGTATCTTTTGTGGTTTTTTTTTAATCTTTTGTAAATTTAATTTGATTCGGCCACCAAAATATATGCATATATATATATATATATATATATATATATATATATATATATATATATATAGATTATTCCCCATATAGTATATACACCCAAATTAAACAGGCGATTTTTGCCACTCTACAAAACCTCTATATGGCTTCTGTTATGACTAACCTCGTCACATGAGAAATTACGAAATTGTGGGCAACAAGTATTAATAAAAATGTCTGAATTTCATGACATTGGTTAACAAAATATCAAAGCAAGTGGCAAATTGGCAAACAAATATTGCATAAGCATTTCTCTGAGCTTTTTAATGAACTGTTGTTTTTGTGAAATATTTTGCTTGTAAAGTCAGAATGAATCCTCTCTTAACAAACAGGTTAGTAGTCTTCAGCACAGCGGCAGCTGTGGATCAGAGTTTCATGCACTTGCGTGCAGTTCTATTCCTTTGATTGCATTCTTGAGAACTGAAGCATACAGCCCACAAAACTAAAACTAAATAAAACGGTCACGGTCCCACGTCTCGTTACACTTATCAGACTATGGGGTGAAGGAGTCGGGCCCCCAATGATCCATTGTTTGGAGCTGAGAGTACACAGACCCCGTCCCGGGGCGCTTGTACCATCAGCATGACAAACAAACACCGCCTTTAAAATCACATCAGAACATCAGTGCAGCATGTAGAAGAGTTAGATGGAGTTTGAGGTGTGTGTGTGTGTGTTATTCACTTATTTATATATTTTAATAAGTACAGGCCAGAATAAATGTATTGTTTTGTTTTTACATAAATATATCTGTTATGCTGAATGACAATGGAACATTGTTTTACCCATTTATTGTTTTAACATTTTATTTTCACAAAAGTTATTCGAAACATTAAAGCAGACACTTTACTTGCATTTAATATGCTTTCTTTGTATCTTTTGTGGTTTTTTTTTAATCTTTTGTAAATTTAATTTGATTCGGCCACCAAAATATATGCATATATATATATATATATATATATATATATATATATATATGGGAAGACCGGAGTCGAACTGTTGTTTTTGTGAAATATTTTGCTTGTAAAGTCAGAATGAATCCTCTCTTAACAAACAGGTTAGTAGTCTTCAGCACAGCGGCAGCTGTGGATCAGAGTTTCATGCACTTGCGTGCAGTTCTATTCCTTTGATTGCATTCTTGAGAACTGAAGCATACAGCCCACAAAACTAAAACTAAATAAAACGGTCACGGTCCCACGTCTCGTTACACTTATCAGACTATGGGGTGAAGGAGTCGGGCCCCCAATGATCCATTGTTTGGAGCTGAGAGTACACAGACCCCGTCCCGGGGCGCTTGTACCATCAGCATGACAAACAAACACCGCCTTTAAAATCACATCAGAACATCAGTGCAGCATGTAGAAGAGTTAGATGGAGTTTGAGGTGTGTGTGTGTGTGTATGGCGGTGCTGTGCTGAACTAACTGTGACAGCTCTTTTCCGCTGTGGTTTTGGCTGTGCTGGTGGCTGGGGAAGGGGGTGAGGGGCTCTGGGATGGTGAGGTTTGTTTCTGCTGTGAAGTTCTGCCCAAGCATTTCCTCACGGGCCGTGGGCCAGAACGCTCCTCTCCTCTCCTCCTGCAGGCACACAGCCGACTGAGTTCATCCTCACAGCCCTACAGCGGGAGACTTCACTACTTCATGAGCTTCAAAACTATGACCTAAAGATGACATCATATCATTAACACTCACACTGTTAACTGATACAGCTACCCAAAACACTCTAGAAACCACCTGGCAACTACTGGATAACATTCATAACATCAGAACACCCTAGCAACCATACAGAACTGCATAGCATGAAAACCATTCACAATACCTTAGAAACCACATAGAAACTACTAAGGGACAGAACAGCAACACAATAGAAAACCACTGACAACACTCTATCAGCCACATAGAACACTATAACAACCACCTGGCAACACCTTAGCAACCAAATAGAACACTATAACATTCAGCTGGCAACACCCTAGCAACCACCCAGAACTACATAGCAACACACAAATACCATTCACAACATCCCAGCAGCCAATAGAATGCTATAACAACCACCTGGCAACACCTTAGCAACCAAATACAACACTATAACAACCACCTGGAAACACCCTAGCAACCCCTAGAGAACATTCAGAACACCCTAGCAACCACCCAGAACTACATATAGCAACACGCAAAAAACATTCACAACATCCTAGCAGCCAATAGAACACGATAATAACTACCTGGCAACACCCTTCCAACCACTAGAAAACATTCAGAACACCCTGGCAACCTCCCAGAACTACACAGCAACACACAAGAACCATTTACATCCTAGCAACCAAATAGAACATTGTAGCAACCACCTGGCAACACCCTAACAACCACTGGCAAACATTCATAACACCCTAGCAACCACCCAGTAACACACAAAATCCTCTCACAGTGCCCTAGCAGCCACATAGAACACTATTACAACCACTTGGCAACACCCTAGCAACACTATAAAAACTAGCTGGTAACACCCTAGCAAAACCTAGAGAACACTCAGAACACCCAAGCACCCTAAAAAATATCATTAACACTCACACTGTTAACTGATACAGCTGCCCAAAACACTCTAGAAACCACCTGGCAACTACTGGATAACATTCAGAACAGCCTAGCAACCATACAGAACTGCATAGCATGAAAACCATTCACAATACCTTAGAAACCACATAGAAACTACTAAGGGACAGAACAGCAACACAATAGAAAACCACTGACAACACTCTATCAGCCACATAGAACACTATAACAACCACCTGGCAACACCTTAGCAACCAAATAGAACACTATAACATTCAGCTGGCAACACCCTAGCAACCACCCAGAACTACATAGCAACACACAAATACCATTCACAACATCCCAGCAGCCAATAGAATGCTATAACAACCACCTGGTAACACCTTAGAAACCAAATAGAACACTATAACATTCAGCTGGCAACACCCTAGCAACCACCCAGAACTACATAGCAACACACAAATACCATTCACAACATCCCAGCAGCCAATAGAATGCTATAACAACCACCTGGTAACACCTTAGAAACCAAATAGAACACTATAACATTCAGCTGGCAACACCCTAGCAACCACCCAGAACTACATAGCAACACACAAATACCATTCACAACATCCCAGCAGCCAATAGAATGCTATAACAACCACCTGGCAACACCTTAGCAACCAAATACAACACTATAACAACCACCTGGAAACACCCTAGCAACCCCTAGAGAACATTCAGAACACCCTAGCAACCACCCAGAACTACATATAGCAACACGCAAAAAACATTTCACAACATCCCAGCAACCAATAGAATGCTATAACAACCACCTGGCAACACCTTAGCAACCAAATACAACACTATAACAACCAGCTGGGAACATCCTAGCAACCAAATAGAACACTGTAACATTCACCTGGAAACACCCTAGCAACCCCTAGAGAACATTCAGAACACCCTAGCAACCACCCAGAACTACATATAGCAACACGCAAAAAACATTCACAACATCCTAGCAGCCAATAGAACACGATAATAACTACCTGGCAACACCCTTCCAACCACTAGAAAACATTCAGAACACCCTGGCAACCTCCCAGAACTACACAGCAACACACAAGAACCATTTACATCCTAGCAACCAAATAGAACATTGTAGCAACCACCTGGCAACACCCTAACAACCACTGGCAAACATTCATAACACCCTAGCAACCACCCAGCAACACACAAAATCCTCTCACAGTGCCCTAGCAGCCACATAGAACACTATTACAACCACTTGGCAACACCCTAGCAACACTATAAAAACTAGCTGGTAACACCCTAGCAAAACCTAGAGAACACTCAGAACACCCAAGCACCCTAAAAATCATTCGCAACCCCCTAGCAACCACCTACCAACCACTAGAGAACTTTCAGAACACCCTAGCAACTATCTTAACTGCATAGCAACACACTAAAACATTTACAATATGCTAGCCACCACCTAGAACACCCTTGCAACTGCATAGCAATACTCTAGAAACCATCAAGCGTTAAAGGGATAAAGTGAAAATCCCATCGCTCCAAAATTCCATTCCTTTTAATTTTACACATTAATAAATTCTGGAATGCATTCTGGCTGTGATTTTGTCACATCACACCTAGTTAAAGCATGCACACACACACATACACGGATTGACTGCTGCAGTGAGCAAGTTCATGTGTCAATATATAAATCTGTTCCTCTGAATGCTTACGCAAGGTTAGGACATTGATATGGGAGATCTACTGGTTCTCCTTCTTCAGATGTTCTCGATCTCATGCTGTACTGTTGTTGCTGTGTTTGTGTTCGGCTGCGTTACGTAAGATGTAATGCTTTCTGTCTGTCTCTCCTCCAGCGCTGTCTGTCTCAGGGGGGTGTCCTACAGACGAACGGGTCCATGTCCCTGTTGAATCTCTACACATCCCCCTCTCTGCCAAACCTCACGCTGGCTCTGCACCCTGCTCATGCACACATCTGTGTAAGTTCCTGTCCATCACAGACACATCAAACTCTGCATAGACACAAATACAAAGACCTCGAAATGCTTGTTATATATAATGTGGTTCTGAACTACATTAAGGCCGGGACACATCAAGGCAGGATCAAAGAACTAGCGGCGATGAAAGCCGACCGTTTTCTCGCCTAACGTCGCCTGCAACTGGGTCAAAAAGCTGCGCTTGAACATGTACCCTTTCAGTTCTACTCGAACCGCCCCGAGCGGCATTTCTAGCATGGGAGGCGGGAAGCTAATGAGGACGCTAAAGTATTTGCAATATTTGCACATTTTCGCGTAATGCAATTAGAGAAATCTCTCTCTCGCCGAACTTCTGCTGACGTGTGTAACACACCGCAAAAACTAGCCCGACGGCTAAACTAAAATTATTATAAAATTAAATTAATAATCATAGAATTACATCTGAATTAACATCTACATTTTCTTCTCCTTAAGAGCATCAAGATTAACCTTCTGTTTCTCTGATTTCCCCCTAATCTCCTCTAGAGATGTCAACAATCACTCAGATCCTGCAGGAATGAAAAAAAAATAATAGATCTCTTTAATGTCTATTTACACGAAGCATGCCAGCAACATCCTAGCAACAATATAGCAACCACTAGAGAACATTCAGAACATCTTAGAAAATATACTGAATTGCAGAGTAACTCATGAAACCCATTCACAACACCCTAGCAACCACTTAGCAACCCCTAGAGACATTTAAGAACACTAGCAACCATCCAGAACTGCATAGCAACACTAAAAACCATTCACAACACACTAGCAACCACTAGAACACCCAAGCAACCTTCTGGAAACATTCAGAGCACCCAAGCAATCATACAGAACCACTTAGCAACACACTAAATCACATAGAACACCCTAGCAACACCCTAGAAACCACTAGAGAACATTCAGAACTAATGTCTCAAACTGCACTCAAGAGTTCACAAGATAAACAAGTATGCAATGAAAAGTCAGAGATCTCACTTTGAGCTCAGACATTTTTCATCAAATACTGTACCCTGCTGCTTTCCACATTCATTATATAATTCTATACTCTTACTGTATGAAAACTTTCAGCTCGTTCAAGAAGAGAACAATCTGGAGACAAGGTCTCATGAGCTTTGAAAGAGCAACCTCTGAGAAATATGAGGCCTAAAGACAAAAGCAGCATCGCCGGCTCTTCTTCTGCTGCGCAACAGATATGAATAGATCCTGCAGAAAAAGCAAGGTATTTTTAGGAGACAGTGAGACATAGAGTCGCATCTATATGCGGTGAAAGCACAAAATACTGTATGAGGAATGTGCCGTGTGTTAGGAGACAGCGCTGAGACGATCCTCGTTATAGAGCGCAGAGATGTGCCGTGTTTTCACAGAGATGAGTTGCTGTTTGCGGAGGGTTTAGGAGCACGTCTCATTTTCTGCTTTCACTGAGTGCTTGTGTGGATGGGCCTCGTGACCCCTGACCCGTGGGATCTTTAGCCCTTAGATAAACAGGCCCTCGGTTTAGGGTTTCAAGGCGTGAGTTTAGCATCTCGTTCATCACTGGCTGTTAAAAACTTAAAGAAATGCTGTCAGGAAAGCGCGTAACATGCCAGAAAATCAAAGCACGGATCACTCTTACCGAATACTTTCAACACTTTCACATTTTAAAATAGCTGAATGACTCACTAGGGAGCTCTAAATGCGGCTCGATAATAAAGGGCAAATTATGGACGACGCCAGACGCGAACGCCGACTGGATGTGTTTTAAAAAAGCACAGTTATTAATATTTCATATGCTGGTGTTATGTAAGTCTCGCTCATGCTTGAGTGGAAATTTGTGTCTAAATGCAAAAAATAGGAAAAGGTTGAATATTAAAAGTGTTTGTGCGATCTGTCTCTTTCAGACGGGAACGGCGCTGAAGGATCGGAGCACAGAAGGTCTCACAGCCGCCGCGTCTCCCGTCTCGATGGAGGCTAAAGTGAGCAACGGGCAGCAGGCGCTCCTGCAACACCTCCTGCTGAAGGAGCAGAGACAGCAGAGGATGATGTCACCTGGTGAGCAGAGCACACAGGAAGTGCTCACTCTCTTAAAGTGACAGTGATCAACGAAACACAGAACATCAGAGAGTTACTATTGTTTACTAAAACTAAAACCATAAAAAACATTCTTTACTTGAAATAAAATAAACATTAAATGAAGTATTAAATATATTTATTTATAATATAAATTATATGAATATAAATATAGACATGTAAACATCAAAATATATACTGTATGTGTGTGTATTTATTTATATATACATATTAAATATACACAGTACACATACATATTAAATGTTAACAAAAACTTTTATTTTGGATGCGATATATATATATATAGTGCTGTCAAACGATTAATCGCGATTAATCCCATACAAAATAAAAGTTTTTGTTTACACTATTATACTCACACACACACACACACAGTATATATAATGATGTGGAAAGTAATTTTGGCCTAATTGTGACTTTATTGTTGTTTTTTTAATGTTACTATTACTGTAATGCTACTTCTGTCTGTTAAATCCTTATTTTATTTTTATATCATTGTTAGCAATTCACTCCATTTTGCACCATTTCAGTTTTACTGTGTACTGATTATTTTTGTTTTATTTTCATTAAATGCAGTCAAGATGCTAACTATTTAAATTACAAATCTACATAAAATAATACAGCACACTAAACTGAAATTTAGATCTAGTCTGTGAAAGAAAAGGTTATGAAAAGGAAACGTCTCGGTTACTTGTGTAACCCTCGTTCCCTGAAGGAGGGAACGGAGACGTTACGTCAGTCGTCGAATTGGGATCTCGCCCGAGAGTCCAATCACCTTCGAGTGTAAACTAAACAAGCCAATGACAGATGGCATGCATGTTTCGCCCCGCGCACCCCGCCCCGCAGCGCGGGTATAAAAGGAGAGCACATCAGTTTTTCGCTGAGGAGCCGAGACTATGCGCCCCGGCCGTACAGCGGTGGTACAGCAACTGTGGCGACTGTCCCTTCAGGGAACAAGGGTTACACAAGTAACCGAGACGTTCTCTTTCAGTCAGTCACGTTCTACGTTACGTCAGTCGTGACTGACGAATTGGGATCCGTATGGAAAATGCTATTGCTGACCCCCTCCAGTGCCCTGCGGAAGCCGGCAAGTCCCCCACACCAGCTGGGGCGGAAGATAGGACAGCGGCTAGGCAGAGGTGTCCACCACTGCTGTTCCATACAGTGGTACATTGGATAATACTGGGAAAGTGTACCCAGTTGGGAACGCTACGGAAGCCACATCCTGCGCATATGAGGTATTATGTGGAATACACATATGGACTGGCTCAGGGCAGTGCTACATATGGAAATCCCTGCGGTAGCCTCAACCCGCCGATCAGCAAGTGTGATCGACACCGAGAGGGTCCAGTGTTACTGCCTACCTGAGGCGAGTACACGAGAGGACACGGGCTCTACACGGAGATTATAGAATCTCGCAAACGTGTTAGGCGTCGCCCAGCCGGCAGCTCTACAGATGTCTGCTATCGAGGCGCCCCGCGCCAATGCCCAAGAAGATGCCACTCCTCTCGTAGAGTGAGCTCTCACTCCGAGGGGGCACGGTAACCATTGGGCCTGGTAAGCTAAGACTATAGCCTCCACTAACCAGTGGGCAAGTCTTTGTTTGGAGACAGCCTTTCCCTTCTGCTGACCTCCAAAGCAGACAAAGAGCTGGTCTGAGGTCCTGAAGCTCCGCGTACGGTCCATGTAAATGTGCAGAGCGCGCACGGGACAGAGCAGAGCGATGGCTGGGTCTGCCTCCTCCCGGGGCAGCGCTTGCAAGTTCACCACCTGATCCCTGAAAGGCGTGGTGGGAACTTTGGGCACATATCCGGGCCGGGGTCTCAGGACAACGTGAGAGTTACCCGTTCTGAATTCTAGGCACGAATCGTCGACAGAAAATGCCTGCAGGTCCCCTACCCTCTTGACCGAGGCCAATGCGGTTAGGAGCACTGTCTTCAACGACGGAAACTTAAGCTCTACCGACTGCAGAGGCTCGAAGGGACCGAGGGGAGATCCCAAGAGGGTAACAGGTGAGGGCGCTGAGGATTTAACCTCCTTGCCCCTCTGAGAAACCTGATGACCAAGTCGTGCTTTTCCAAAGACTTACCGTCTGACAACATACACTTTAAGGGTGGAGGGAGACAGTCTTCGCTCCAACCCATCCTGCAGGAAAGAAAGCACGACTCCGATCGGGCATCTACGGGGGTCTTCGCGGCGGGAAGAGCACCAATCGACGAACAGGTTCCACTTCAGCCTGTAAGCGTGTCTAGTAGATGGGGCCCTGGCTGAAGTGATGGTGTTTACTACCGCTGGAGGTAGCCCACCTAGTAACTCCGTGTCCCACAAGTCTGGACGCGGGTGCCAGAGGTTGCCCCCTCTCTGAGAAAGGAGATCCCTCCTCAGAGGAATTCGCCAAGGAGGGGCTGTCGCGAGGAGCATCAGTTCGGGGAACCAAGTCCGACTGGGCCAATATGGCGCTACCAAGAGGACCTGCTCCTCGTCCTCCCTGACCTTGCACAGTGTCTGTGCGAGAAGGCTCACTGCGGGAAACGCATATTTGGCATAGGCGAAAGGAGAGGGGGATGGCCGTGTGGAGACTGGGTCTCGTGCACTGCCATGCCATCCTCACCCTCTTGGGACCCGGAGGCCAAGGAAACTGCTCTTTTATTGAAGTTTTGGGTACCACCGGCTGGGTAGCCAGTGGGGGAACAGAAACAAACGGGAACAAAAGATTCTCCACTCGGCCCTCCTCCGGGGGAAGGAGTGGTGCGGTCACCATCTCCTGAAGAGCAGGATCCAAGAGCTCCGGGTCGCACGTCTCAGGCACGCCGCCTGCCCTGGCGCTTCACGGGCTTGGCAGGGACGGAGGCGGGCTGCGCCGGTTTTTCTTTTATGCCAAAATTATATTAAAACGTAATTCTGGATTAGTAATATGCATTGCTAAGCACTTCATTTGGACAACTTTAAAGACGATTTTCTCAATATTTAGATTTTTTTGCACCCTCAGATTTCTAGATTTTCAAATAGCTGTATCTCTGCCAAATATTATCCTATCCTAACAAACCATACATCAATGGGAAGCTTATTTATTCAGCTTCAATGTGATCTATAAATCTCAATTTAAAAAAATTGGACCCTTATGACTGGTTTTGTGGTCCAGGGTCACATATATAAAAATACACAGTACACATATTATGTAAACAAAAACTTTTATTTTGGATGCGATTAATCGTGATTAATCATTTGACAACACTATTATATATACAGTGTATATATATATATATATATATATATATATATATATCTGTGTGTGTGTGTGTGTGTGTGTATTCTTTATTATTATTTATTTATTCTATAATAATAGAATGTGCTTTTAGCACATTTAATATTTGGACTTGCATTTAAACATTAAAGATTTTTTATTTAGTGTAATTTTTAAATTTACTTTCTTTTATTTTTATTTTTACGAGTCTCAGATGTGTAATTCATATGTCTCTCTCTCTCTCAGTCACAGGTAGTGTTCCTGTGCTGTCCTCGTCTCCTCTGGTGCTGAAGGAGCGTCCGTCTGTGAGTTCTCGCAGCAGGTTACCGCGGCACCGACCCCTGAACCGGACGCAGTCGGCGCCGCTGCCACAGAGCACACTGGCTCAGCTCGTGCTGCAGCAACAGCACCACAACTTCATGGAGAAACAGAAACAGCTTCACCAGCACGTCCACATCAGCCAGGTATCTCACCTTACTCATCTAACATCAATCATCTAACATCTAACACACAGCTCCACCAAGCATTCTGTGAGGCAACCCCCGAACGGGAAGAGAAAACACAAGATCGGGCCTTTATTTGAATTGAACTGGTGTTTAAAAGAAGAATAAAGAAATGAAGGGCTGAATCTCATTAAACTTGCCAAAAATGTACAGGATATATAAAATAAAATATTATAGTAATTCCCTTGCAATTTCTTAGTATTGTAACGAGTATAAACATTTTGTTTTTTTAAGTTTTTTTTAAAAATTAAGAATCATGAAAAAAATAATCTTTATTTTCCAAAAATGTTGTTTTGTTTTATTCTATTCCCAGCAGGATGTTTTACTAGGGCTTTTAACACATTTAACTGTTAGACCTGCATTCAAACATTCAACATTTTTCCTTTATTTGGCAACTTTTAGAAAAAGTGTGGGTCTTAAAAAGCACTAAAACATCACATATTACATGAGAAACTGCATTTTTTAAAAAGAGGAAAGCATAGATCGCTAGGATAATTTAATCATATGATGCGATTTCAATTGTTCCTTTCTCTTTGGAGTGTTACAAGCTCTTGGTGCGTAAAGAAGATCTGTAAAGTTGCAAAGACTAAAGTCTCAAATCCAAAGAGATATTCTTTATAAAAGTTAAGCCTCGTCCACCCCCCCCTAAAATGGCTCGTTCTAACACGCCCCCACATGTCTACGTCACTATGTGGGAAGATTTGCATAACGCCGCCCAAATGTTCACGCAAAGAAAGAAGGCGTAACTTTGATTCTCGCTGGAGTATTGTTACTGCTGCCGCCGCCATGTCGTGAAGACGCTGTGTTTCATAGTGAAAGCGAAACTACTTTGTTTGGTCTTCCAAAAGAGGACATGCTCCAGCCGGACAGGGCATCATCACAGTATGGTAAGGGGCTTAAGATTTCAGTCACATGCTTGAGGTATTCGGCCAATCACAACGCACTGGATAGCTGGCCAATCAGAGCACACCTCGCTTTTCAGACCGATGAGCTTTGTAAAAATGTACGCGTTTCAGAAAGGCGGGGCATAGAGGAGAAACAATAATGTACAGTATGTGGAAAATAATGTTTTTTTGAACCTTAAACTGTATAAACACATTTCATTACACCAAATAATGTTCTTTTTTGCAACATCATATGACCCCTTTAATGGACTGTATGGCATCAAAACAAAAGGACCGTCATGATTTATCATTGTGTTATAGATTTACAGTACATGTCTGAAATGTACCATAAAAAAAAACTTATTTCTAAGGTTTTTAGGAGAGTTTCCTAACAGCGACTAAATACAATTTAGGTCGCGTGAGCCAACGACTTAATTAAAAAAAACTGAATTAAGTAAATTTAACAAACTTTATAAATAAATGACAAAAGTAGAATTACAGTAATAGTAGCATTAAAATAAATAATCATTAAGGATAAAATATGATTAATATTAATAATAATTATTCATATATATATATATATATATATATATATATATATATATATGTGTGTGTGTGTGTGTGTGTGTGTGATTAATATTATTGTTGTTGTTGTTATTACTATAAATTCCATAGGATCATGTTAATGTGTCACTTTTAATTCATTTTGACATTTATTAATGCAGTTAATGCTGGAATAACAATGCAGCGCAATTGTGATGGCTAAAATTACTTTTCCAAATCATTTTCTCCATATGAACCAAACAAACCAACCAATTAGGTTTTAAAAAGTCAGAAAATCTAATAAATTAATTAATAAAGTCATATGTGTATTTAAAGCACTGAGCTACTCATTCCATGTAGCTTTGTGAGTGATGATACAAACTATAAAACGCTTTACTTTTCTCTCATTCTCTCTGGTGTTTGTTCTGTAGGTTCTGTCTCAGTCCATCGAGCAGCTGAGGAACCCCAGCACCCATCTAGAGGAGGAGGAGGAGGAGGAGGAGGAGGAAGAAGAGGGAGCGTCTGCGGAGATCCCGTTGCCCCCTGCTGGAGTCATACGCAGCCGCAGCTTCAGAAACTCTCCGAGTGAACCCGCGGCCGCCCTCGCCAGAGTCATCCGCCTCAAAACTGAGCCTGAGGACGGAGAGAGAGAGCCAGAGAGACGGGACACACGGAGACACACAGGTGAAGAACAGGAGGAGAGTTCAGCGCAGGTGAAGCCAAGAGACACCGAACACTGTCTGGAAAACATGACGGAAACTGATGTTTGAAAAAGAGAAAGAAATGAGGAAAGGAAGGAAGGAAGGGCTGAATCGCACAAAACTTGTCAAAAAAATGTTTAGGTCATATTTTATTAATTTATTTAAATAAATAAAGTTATTTGTTTTTAATAACATTTTATAAAATATTACAAAATATTTTTGCTTAAAGAAAACATAGCTTTACAGTTTTTTTTGCATTGTGACACTTTTTTAATATTCTTAATTAAAATGATTATTATACAGTTTTTAACTTGAAAGCAAAATGCTCAGATTCATTACAATACTGAGACACTGGACTTACTGTATTACAGTAAAAATAATATATATATTTTTTAATTAAGCATAAATTAATCATGGTGCAAAATGCCACATAATATAATATTAATTTTGCATTACGAATTAAAAAAAATTAAATCAAAGTGTAATTTACTGTAATACAGTAAAAAATACTAAATTTAGTTTAAGCATTAATCAAAGTCTAATATTTAGAACAAATACTGCCATAAATAGTACAAATAATATAACATTCATTTTGCGTTACACAATTTAAAAAAAATGAAAGAAAAATGTTCAGACTGTAATTTACTGTAATACAGTAAAATGACTACATTTTATGTTTATTTAAGCATTAAAGACAGATATTTAGAACAAATACTCAAATCATGCAAAAATACCATAAAGAACATTAATTTTGGGTTTCATATTATTTTTCAAAAAGCTTGTTCAGATCCATTACAATGCTTAAAAATGTGGTCAAGAATGACTGTAATACAGTAAAAAAAAAAAAAAAAAAAAAAAAAAAAAAAAAAAAAAAAAAAAAAAAAAAAATCACAATTTTTTATTTTTTTATTTGATAAATTCAATTCAGATATTTAGAACAAATATTGCCACTGTGCAAAAACACTACCAATAATATAACATTAAGATTTGGGGGGAACGGCTTGAGTGATTGTCATCACAATGCAAAACCAATCTTAAATCTTACCGAAGAAGTTCCATTTACTCTAAGCAAAATAAAGTCAGATGTGAGTGAAATGTGACCTGGACATTTATTTGAGGTTCAGCCGAAGAAAGCGAGACAGCGAGTGGTAAGAATGGATGAAAGTGAAGTGAAATACTGAAAGGAAAGAGAAAGTGGGCAGGTATGAGAGTGAACATGTGCTTGTCTGTCTTCTGTCCGTCCTCAGCCCTGTTAGTGTGACACTGTCCGTGACCTCTGACCTCTGTCTCTGCTGTGATCTCCCCTCTCGCTTGTTGTTGTTGATGTGTGTGAAGCTAAATAAAGAAAAGCGATGACCACAGAGCTTCATTTTACCCCCACATTAAACAAACAGTAGCGCAGCAGCTGCTTGTCATGTGACCAGAGGAAATGATGCTAGCGAGCTTTTCTGCTGCTGTTTAAACGTCTGTCGGATATGATGCTAAACAATGCCCTTATTGTGAAACTGTTGCTGTTTTTTTGTCTTGTTTCTGGTGGTCGACCAATGACCAATGTCAATGTACACACAATACAATTTAGTGGCGTACCTACAATTGCGGAAAACACTTGTTGCAATGAAAACGATTAGGTCGCTCATTTCTTTTCACGATCACAGACAAAAACTCACATGAACATGGAAGAGATGGGATTTATTACTAAAAGGCAATGATTGCTATGCCCTGCTGTCATCCAGAGGCCGGATTCACCGAAATCTTCTTAAGAAAGAAGTCAAAAAGTTCCTTAAGATAAACTCTAGAAGTTTGTAAGAATGTTCCTAAGTGCAGTTCTTGAAAGGTTCTCGGATATATGTACGAGAGCTCAAATAAATCAAATATATGTCTCATACTGTTTGTTCTGAAGCTGCTGAGAATTATAAATTAAATTGCCGTAATTATACAATTAAAAATGAGTTTCCCTTTTGACTCGATTTGAGGGATTGTAACTCAATTTCAAATTAAGCAAAAATGTACTTCATGTATAATCATAATAACCAACCACTGTTTATCAGTCATTGGTGTTATTTTAGTAGCACTAAAATATTATTATAATTTTTTGTTAATATTTTGTAATTTTGTTGTTATTTTTGTATTTTGTTGTTATTTTAATTTTAGATTAAGTTTTAGTAATTTTGTTTGGGTTTTATTTTCGTAATTTTTATTCGTTTTCGTTTAAAAAAAAAGACGTTTTTATCGATTTTTATTTCATTTTACCAGAAATGTTGCCTTGAGTTTATTATTTTATATTTTATTTTATTTCAGTTAAAGTTTTCGCTTCAAGTACCATTTTTTTAGTAATTATTTAACACTTTTTTTTGTTTGTTTTTTTTGCAGTTTTCAACCACTGTCATTGGTGTTATTTTAGTAGCACTAAAATATTATTATAATTTTTTGTTAATATTTTGTAATTTTGTTGTTATTTTTGTATTTTGTTGTTATTTTAATTTTAGATTAAGTTTTAGTAATTTTGTTTGGGTTTTATTTTCGTAATTTTTATTCGTTTTCGTTTAAAAAAAAAGACGTTTTTATCGATTTTTATTTCATTTTACCAGAAATGTTGCCTTGAGTTTATTATTTTATATTTTATTTTATTTCAGTTAAAGTTTTCGCTTCAAGTACCATTTTTTTAGTAATTATTTAACACTTTTTTTTGTTTGTTTTTTTTGCAGTTTTGGTTATATTTACATTCACATTTACATTTAGTCATTTAGCAGACGCTTTTATCCAAAGTGACTTAAAAATGAGGAGAATGGAAGCAATCAAAACTAACAAAAGAGCAATGATATTTAACTATAATACCTAGTAGCGTGTTTTTAAAAATAAATGAATTAATCGTGTTACATTTCTAAATTTAAGTCAAGTTGGAGGTTATCCTAACTTTATAAAAGTTATTTAGGATTATTTTTAAGAACATTCTTTCCCGGAAATCAAATTCTTCTAAGTTTTGTCTTTAGCAAAAACTTGAGAAGAAAAGATAAGAACATTCTGAAGAAATGTTTTTGGGAATTTCAAAATATTCATACCTTTTATTCTTAAGTTTGAAAATAACAAGAAAATAGCAGTTACAGAGATTTTTTTTCTTAAGACTGTTTCTTGAATCCGGCTTTGGGTTTTCAGTGTTTGTTTACATGATGGGGTCTGTGTTTGTGCTGTGTGCTGTCCGGACAGTCAGTGATTCACATGATTCAGTGATTCAGTCAGTAATGGATTCGCATGATTCAGTCAGTGTTTGATTCACATGATTCAGTCAGTAATGGATTCACATGATTCAGTGATTCAGTCAGTGTTTGATTCCCACGATTCAGTGATTCAGTCAGTAATGGATTCGCATGATTCAGTCAGTGTTTGATTCACACGATTCAGTGATTCAGTCAGTAATGGATTCTCATGATTCAGTGATTCAATCAATGTTGGATTCAGATGATCCAGTGATTTACTCATTGTTAGATTCAAATGATTCAGTAATTCAGTCAATGTTAGATTCACATGATTCAGTGAATCAGTCAATGTCAGATTCACGATTCAGTGATTCAGTCAGTAATGGATTCTCATGATTCAGTGATTCAATCAATGTTGGATTCAGATGATCCAGTGATTTACTCATTGTTAGATTCAAATGATTCAGTAATTCAGTCAATGTTAGATTCACATGAATCAGTGAATCAGTCAATGTCAGATTCACGATTCAGTGATTCAGATCAGTCAGTGTTGGTGTTTAGATGTGTTTTATGTCTCATTAGTTAGTGAACCGAATCAGTATAATTGCTGTGAATCACCAATGGTATCAATGCCGAAACTTTTTCTCCATGTGATGTTTGTAGAAAAAACACTGATATTTCATGTTTATAACATCTAAAGTTCAAAATGTTCACAACGACGCCAGCACAGAGATGTATAAAGTTTTGTGAATTTGCAATATCATTTTGTGATCATACACTGTGTTGAAGGCCTGTGAGATGTACAGATGCGCAGATGAATGAATCGCCGTCACTAATCACACTAATGAAACGGATGATTGACGGATTCTTAATCATGTGGCCATAAAAGTACAACAAGAGCCTGTTTTTACTTCACTGCTCTGTAAATAACGTTTATTATCCACTGTTACGCTAGATTGAAACAATAACTGCACGAAAAACCTTGGGTCAAAGGTCATGTTTACGTTGACATTATAGTTTTAAAAATAAAAGTTGTTTGTAAAATTCTCTAAACCTCCTCAGACTCGTCTCATTATTGGAGGTAATTCCGAGCGAACAGGACTGCGATCTCTCTCTCTTCCCCTCACATTTTTCCCACAGTCTCAGGCTGATGTTGAGGGAGCGTTGCGTTAACCTCTTGTGCTCGGACAGAGCTGTGGGATCAGGTTAACCCTTTGAAGTGTGCTTAAGAGAACCTGTGATCTTCTGGCTGCTATCAAGGGAATGTGTCTGACGCAGATATTCGACCATCACATCACAGACCTCTATGGAGACTTGGCATTTCTAAAGCTTCAATACATGTTAAACTCTACTGACAGCATTTATGGCATAATATACAATACCATTATTCAGCAAGGATGCATTAAATTGATTAAAAGTGACATTAAAAACATTTATAACATCACTAAAGATTTCTATTTCAAATAAATGCTGTTCTTTTGAACTTTCTATTCATCAAAGAATCCTGAAAAATAAAATGTATCAGTTTTCAAAATATGAAGCAGCACAACTGTTTTCAGCATGATAATAATCAGAAATTTTTCTTGAGCAGCAAATCAGCATATTAGAATGATTTCTGAAGATCATGTGACACTGTAGACTGGAGTAATGATGCTGAAAATTCAGCTTTGATCACAGGAATAAATTACATTTTAACATATATTCATATAGAATATTTCTATTTTTGATCAAATAAATGCAGCCTACAAATTGTTTTCAAACGTTCTGCATTTATAATTGCTTGGTAACCATGTCTGTGCAAAATTAGTAAACCAAGTAAGCCAGAAAATTGCTTTTTACATTCAAAATATGTGCTAACAACGACAGTTCATTCATCTATGGTATTCCCACCACAAAATATCAATTTTAACAACTTTATGAATAGAATATGTTTCATGTGCTTTAACAAAAATACGAGCTTCACATGTGCACGGTCCTGTTTACTATTGTTGTACACTCTCAAAAATCAATTTTCAAAGTTGTAAATATAAAAAAATAAGATTATTGTAGTATGTTTTACAAGAAAATACTACTTCAGTCTTTCTACTTAATTTCACATTTAATTCAATGTGCTACTTGCCATTTCTATGTAATTATTTGTCAAATTGACTAGTAATTTCTGAGTGAAAATGGTTTCAAAGCCAGTTTTCATTCAGTGTAAGTGCATTACTGTAATAGTTTTATTTTTACTGAAACTAAATTGCACGTTACTTTTTCCCTTTTATAATATATTTTCTGATTCATCAATCGATTATGCTGTTGATAGAACTGAACAAAACCAAAACGCAGTTTATCAGGATATATGCTCATCATCAAATCTACGACCTTGTTGGGCTATCTAATATCTAGAAAATGAAAGATTTGAATACGCCGTACATCCTTCATCAAATTAATATTTATTTCCCAAGCAGTTACGCAAGCAGCTCTTCCAGTGGCTGTAAAGCGACTCCTTCCTTTGGTTTGCTTTCAGACCTCCTCGACTAAGAAATCATCCCGTTTTCTGCCATGCGACTCTTGTACACTTATTTTCTGGAAACGCTGCACTGTAAAAAATTACCATGAATTTAACGGTAAAAGACTGTAAAAATGCTACAGTAAAAACCTGTTAAATGGTTAACGGTAAATTCCCCTAATATATAAGGTGAAAAACTGTATTGGACATTATATGTAATTTTATGGTAGTTTTTGGAAGTAAAAAAAGATATATGTATAATTTACAGTGAATAACCGTAAATTGACATTCCCAAAATTCCCTGCGTTACAGTTCAAATTTAATGTTTTTTTGTTGAAATAACTATGTTTCTTATTGTTTTCAAACGTTCTGCATTTATAATTGCTTGGTAACCATGTCTGTGCAAAATTAGTAAACCAAGTAAGCCAGAAAATTGCTTTTTACATTCAAAATATGTGCTAACAACGACAGTTCATTCATCTATGGTATTCCCACCACAAAATATCAATTTTAACAACTTTATGAATAGAATATGTTTCATGTGCTTTAACAAAAATACGAGCTTCACATGTGCACGGTTCTGTTTACTATTGTTGTACACTCTCAAAAATAATTTTTTCAAAGTTGTAAATATAAAAAAAATAAGATTATTGTAGTATGTTTTACAAGAAAATACTACTTCAGTCTTTCTACTTAATTTCACATTTAATTCAATGTGCTACTTGCCATTTCTATGTAATTATTTGTCAAATTGACTAGTAATTTCTGAGTGAAAATGGTTTCAAAGCCAGTTTTCATTCAGTGTAAGTGCATTACTGTAATAGTTTTATTTTTACTGAAACTAAATTGCACGTTACTTTTTCCCTTTTATAATATATTTTCTGATTCATCAATCGATTATGCTGTTGATAGAACTGAACAAAACCAAAACGCAGTTTATCAGGATATATGCTCATCATCAAATCTACGACCTTGTTGGGCTATCTAATATCTAGAAAATGAAATATTTGAATACGCCGTACATCCTTCATCAAATTAATATTTATTTCCCAAGCAGTTACGCAAGCAGCTCTTCCAGTGGCTGTAAAGCGACTCCTTCCTTTGGTTTGCTTTCAGACCTCCTCGACTAAGAAATCATCCCGTTTTCTGCCATGCGACTCTTGTACACTTATTTTCTGGAAACGCTGCACTGTAAAAAATTACCATGAATTTAACGGTAAAAGACTGTAAAAATGCTACAGTAAAAACCTGTTAAATGGTTAACGGTAAATTCCCCTGCTATATACGGTGAAAAACTGTATTGGACATTATATGTAATTTTATGGTAGTTTTTGGAAGTAAAAAAAGATATATGTATAATTTACAGTGAATAACCGTAAATTGACATTCCCAAAATTCCCTGCGTTACAGTTCAAATTTAATGTTTTTTTGTTGAAATAACTATGTTTCTTAGTTTTTTCTTATCAGTTTTGTATATTAGGGTTGTGTATTACACCTAATGTTGTTAAATGAATGTTTATTGCATTATTTCAGTTTCATGTGTGTTACCGTGATGGTGTTTAGTGTTTGTGTGAATGACGCTGTGCACCTTCTATATATGTTATTATTTAAAAGCTGCTTGTGATGGCCTTTGGTTCATCATGTGACTTTCATGTGGTTATCAGTGTATCACAAAGGTACAAAACAGATTTCAGTACTTCAATAGGTTGGTATATTAAAATTATTTCAGTTAATGAAATTACGGTATTTAACTGTACATTTAAGTTAAAACCGTAAAACCTAAAATGTTGCTACCGTATTTTTTACGGTAAAATTCCGGCAACCACAGCTGCCGTTTTTTTACTGTAAATTTTATGGAATTTTTTTAACAGTGTGCGGTCAGACCTCAATTTGACATCGGCTCTCTATTTTCAGCAAGGGGCTATTTGGTTCTCCACAAATAAGGGCAAACATCATTCATATATATATATTAGGAAATGCCTCAAAATAGAGGAATTATTCCACCCACCCCCAATTAGACAGCCTTCCACCTTCGTGCAG
>NW_015506732.1:61421-73340 GCF_001515645.1 Sinocyclocheilus grahami
ACGGCAACCACAGCTGCCGTTTTTTTACTGTAAATTTTATGGAATTTTTTTAACAGTGTGCGGTCAGACCTCAATTTGACATCGGCTCTCTATTTTCAGCAAGGGGCCATTTGGTTCTCCACAAACAAGGGCAAACATCATTCATATATAGATTAGGAAATGCCTCAAAATAGAGGAATTATTCCACCCACCCCCAATTAGACAGCCTTCCACCTTCGTGCAGAGGTATGCCATTCATCTTGAGGCTCAGCAGGGTTTCCCACCGGCAGAAAACAGGCCCACCTGCATCCACAGCCAGCTGTGAAAGCAAACTCCAGTGCCGCAGATTAAATGCTACATGGGCTACTTCGGTTTGCAGCTATTCTGGCGGTTACAGGTAACATGTTAGGCCTTGCATAACCCATTTATGTTCACTTCGGTGCCAAATCTGAGTAGCAGAAACAGCAGTGAAACTGAGTTTTGGTGGTAAAGGTTCCAAAAGAGGGGTTTTGCAGTGATGCAATAGAAGAACCGTTTTGGGTTTGAAAACCCTCCTGTTACAGTATGTTCAAAAACTGTTTTGGGAGTCAAACTGGTTTTCATGCAGTTTGCCAAAAAATTGGGAAAAACACTACAAATTTGCGTAAAAGCAGAACATTTTAGCTGTCAGAGACTAGAACATATATAACATGTAAGAAATTTAATAATTTCCTTTATTTCTATTGTTAGGGGTTAATTTGACACTTTTTATGTTCAAAAGTAGTTGCACAAACAAAAGACAACTTTTTTTTGGTCATGGTTACTTGTAATGACTATTTGTGCACTAAGGTGCAAACAACTACAAGTATAAATGTCTTGATTTGTAGTTAGTGCAAGTAGTATTTATCGCTATTTGTACTTGGTTTTTACATCTTTAACTCAAAAACTGGGTAAAAATGGGGTTCTCACAATTCTTTTCAGTGCTGCAACAGTCTAGTAGGCTAATTGAGATACACATTCAAAATGTCTGCCAAAAGTATTTTTTTTGTTAGTTTAGCTTAAAAACTAACAAAAAAGAAATACTTTTGGCTGACATTTTGACTGTGAAACTCATCTAGATAAAGAAACAGTGAGTTTTCCTTGAATGATGAGACGGCAGTGAAACCAGTGATGGTCAATTTCACCCCAACACAAACGCTATTACAAAATGTGTACAACTTTTCCAAAAAACATCTATCTGATGAAACGTTGTATGCATATTCAAGACCCTAAATAAGAAATAAACACCAAATTTCATGAAGGAATAGATAGTTTAACCAGTATTTCAAGCAACTTGAAAATCGAGTGTCCGTCAAATTGACTCCAACACAACAGGAAGGTTCACTTTTAAAAATCAAGGTTCTTAAATCAAGCATTGCATTAGTTCAGGCAGGCCACGTCATTCAAGCTTGCATCAGCTGATAGTCTGACGTGTACCAATCCAGTCTTATCACTTATCACAGAGGTCCATTTCATTCCATTCTTTCAGCATTTCTCCTATCGAATCGCTGCTCGCAAATCAAACTCCCTCCTCCAACCCCAACTCCATCCAACTGAACCTGTAATCTAATCTGCCATTTATTTCCATATGCAGTTCACTACTTTGCAAGTATTCCCTACCATGTATTTGTATTTTCTACAATTTATGTAAATTGTAATTATGTAGGCATATACTGGATCTGTTCTGCACCCCAAGGGGGTTTGACTTGCTGCTCTCCCCGACATTGCAAAAGTGACATTTCATAAATGCGCAAACAACAGCTGAAGTGCTTGCAGTGTTTGGTTTCTAAACATCAGTTGAGCTTTTGGTTTTCAGCAGTCAATAATTCACCTCACATCACGATCAACACAAGCCATGTTTATTGTATTTAAAGGGATAGTTCACCCCAAAATGAAAATTCTGTCATTAATTACTCACCCTCATGTCGTTCCAACCCCGTAATACCTTCGTTCAACAATTTATTGAACAATTCTTCTCGCCGAGTTACGTCTTCTACCATTTTGGAGAGTACCACGACGCATGTGCGTGCTTTCCCCAGAACGTAGCTAATCAGCGTTGTTTACGTTCAGCAAGAATTGTTGAATAAATTATGTTATTTTTGTTTTCTTTGCACACAAAAAGTATTCTTGTAGCTTCGCAAAATTGAGGTTGAGCCACGGATGTCACATGGACTGTTTTACCGATGTCCTTACTACGTTTCTGGGTCTGGGAACATTACAGTTGTGTATTTCATCGGATTTCATCAAAAATATCTTAATTTGTGTTCAGAAGATGAACAAAGGTCTTAGGGGTTTGGAACGACATGAGGGTGAGTAATTAATGACAGAATTTTCATTTTTGGGTGAACTATCCCTTTGATGTTGTCTTTTCACTCAGAAATGGCTACATTTTTCAAACAATTACAAAGAAACTGCAAATAACACATTTAATTAAACCTGAAATTTTGAAGTAGAAAAACTGAAGAAAAAAACAACCTTTTTGGTTCAGAACATCAACAATGTAAATGTAGAAGCATTTTCCTTGCTAAATGGTATTTTAAGTGAAAACTCAAGCTCGAGACTGTACTGGATCAAACAAAAACTGGACTGGATCACGTGCATGGACTGGACTGGCAAACAAACTGCCAATAATTTTTTCTTTCCGGAGCATTTGGGGCTATTTTAACCCCTCGTGATGTGTGTGGTCGAGGTTACTGAAGAGAAGCTTCCTGTCATTTAGTTTAATGATGTTGCATGGATCGACTCTGGCGGAGAAACAAAAACCATGTCACTCCAGAGTCTGAGTTTATTTGAAAAGATTAATAGAGAAAAAAGAAAAATGACACACTTCAGTAGCTGCATCTGATCTAGATAAATGATGTAACTGACTATGTCACCTGAGGATTTATCATTACACAGAGGGAGTGCTAAAACGAAAGAAGGCAAACTGATCGTAAAGCAACTGATAAACCAGAATATTTCTGTGTTTTTGGAGAACAGGGAGGCACATGAACCATAAACACACAGGTTTATGGAGACCGTACCCCCTTCCACCAGCAGACAAATAATCAAGACAAACTGCCTGTGTTCGGTTTCTATGTATCTCGCAATTATCCCGGTTAGTCTTGAAATGCAGCGGAGCTGATCATTAAACAAACAAAACATTCATCCCTGTTACTGCATTGACACTGAGGTCTCACGAGAAGTTTATTATTCCCTTCTTTTACTCAAGACAGCGGGGAGAGAAGAAAAAACACAAAGGAAAGCACATTCTTGCAGCATGACCTGTGCTGCAGAGAAACCCTGGTGTGAAAGGTAATAAATTTGTGTTGTGCATAATATATGTGACATCAACACGCTCGGAAAGCTCAAAGACTCACCTTGCGGAGCGGCGAGATGCTGCGTTAAGAATTATACTGCAATAAAAGAGTGTACAATGCATAGAACAGTTTGGTTTTATGCTTTGAAATGGGGCTCACATGACGTCATTCAAAACCCATGTAGAGAATTATGTGCCCCTGAAGATTCATAATGCAAGAAAGAAATCCTGCATCGCGGGCCAAGGGGGAAATATATTTAAAACTGATGTTCACCACCGCTGATTCATTGAATGTTTAAAAAGGTTTCAAACTCTTTTATAACAAAAAAACAAGTGGAGAACAGCAGTTCTCACCTGGTGGTTCGCGGGTTTGTTCTGTCGGTAAGTAAAAACGCTGCAGCTATACTATAAGTGAAATACTTATAAGACGCTATGGTTATATAAGTGCAAATAATAAACTACAAATAAATGCAACTAACTATAAATGTGCATAGTTAGGACAGAGAAATCAATAGATTTAAATATGGCATGAAATGCATTTTCTAAATGCATATTATAGATGTTGAACAATTCATCTATGCATATCCCTATGTTTAATCCAATCCAAATGTCAAAACTGGACCTTCCAGTGAAAACTGACAATACAGAACAAAAGATTTGTCACTACTTCTGTTTCATCGCAAATGAAAAATAAATTTTTCAGTCATGATTAACATTAGGACAAAAAGGCACTATTAAAGTAGATTTGTGTGTCGTTTCCAATATAATATATTGCATATTTGTTCCTATGCTATAGTTTATGAAGAGCAGACCGAAATTTTTGAAGCTCTCAAAACTCATTCAAGTCATATGAAATATTTTTGATTTGATTTAATTTGTTGTTTAGTTTTTTTTGTTGTCTTGTTAGGAATGTGACAAACTATGGGAGCCCATTTCCACAATAAAATTATTTTTTATAAAAAAAAATATTTTAAATCACAAAATTCTCACTTTTTTAGAACTGCAAGATATAAACTTGGAATTCGGACTTTTTCCCTCAAAATCTTGAATTTACACTTTGCAATTCTGAGTTTATCTCAAAATTCAGATTTTTGTCTTAATTTCTTTTTACATTTCGCAACAGTTTTTTTTCTGCCATGGAATTAGAAAATGAAAAAAGTTAATAGCAACTTCTGTTTTGTCTTGTGCCTGTTCCTTTAAGTATCTTTTGTTGGATCCTCACCTGAAGTCCAATGTAAGCAAAACCAGTAGCCACTTTTGTTAGTGAAAAAATGATTTGAAAAATGTCCCACCTGTCAGCAGGAATATTGCACATAGACTTGTGAAAGCTGGAGAGATGATGAGCCGTGTACATGTGGAACCTGGTTTATTATTCTTCTTTCAGCGTTCCTGTGTGCGCAGGGGTCCGGCTATGAAGCAGTAATGTATCGTGGCTGTTATTCTTTCCGTACATTATTACCGCACGGGAGTGGTGTGGGACAGCACAGGCAGTGGGCTAAAGGGAAAGACTCGATGCGGAGAGTATAAAACAGACCACCCTGAACTCAAACACAGGCCCAGTGAAGCCTTTCTGTTCGACTCTGAACCTGCCAAGTGACGCGCTCGTCTGGTGCCGTCCAATTGTTCACTCCGTCCAAAACGGCTGGGAGCACCAGTCCACTATAATACGTGGCTTTGTTCAGTTAGGCAACAGTTACGGCTTCAGCATGGATGGAGAAAATTGAGTTTTACAGGATAATGACGCAACGAGCCGTGCGCTCGGGGCAGACCACCGCAAACTTTTGCTCCCTGTCTCTTTTTTTCAATGACTGACAGAACTGAAAATACTCGTAATGAAGCCTAACAGGTTCATTCTTTAAAAAGTCAGCATTAGTTTTTATCACTGTAGATTTTAAAGGCTACAATAACATTGCTGCAACCGCTAAAGGCGAGTAATCAAAACATTCTGATGTTTATGAATGAATCAGGAAAAAACTTAAGATCGTGGTTCTCGGGTGCAGCTGTCAAAAGTCTCGTAATGATGGCGGGAATCAGTGAAGGACATTTAATTTTGGTTTTTGAGCGGAAGCAGGTGCAACTGACACCAATATTTCAAATTCCACTTTATCATAACACCTAAAGTCAACATAAAGTGATGCACAAAACGCATTTTAGCTCTGTAATCTAACAAAACAGAGAAAAGTATGCTCAGACTTGATTTTAACCATCAGGAACTGATTGGATCTTGAAAAGTGGGCGTTGCTTAGTAAAATGGAGCAAAAAATGGTTGTTTCAGAGACGGAGCAAGTTATTAAATCTTGATTATAAAGATGCTACATTTAATGCATTGATGAATCATTCACCATAAGACCAGAAACATGTTTTTAGAAAATAAAAAGTACATAAAAGTTGACCCTAAGTCAAATCATAAAGTAAAAAGGCTACACTCTTAAAATAAAATCTTTGACTATCTTTGATGACTGTTGCTTTTCATCTCATTTGTTGGATATCATGATAAAACTTTTCTTTTGGTAATGCGCATTCGATTAGAAATGTTACTTCCAATTTATCTGTCTGACAACCTTAATATAAGTCTTCTGTTGAATTGTATTACATTGTCTTCAACTCTGAACAGCCTAAACAAGTCATCAGTAACACGTCAAAATACAGAGCTATGGCAATGCGCGTATCGTTTCCGACACATACTGTGCACGGTAGACCATTCACAACAGACTGGGCAATCTGACCAATCAGAGCAGAGGAGTAGGCTCATGGAAAGGAGAGTGAATCTTAGAACTGCTTTGAAAGAATTGAGAATCGTTGGAAAATGAGGTGATACTAAATGCATATTTTGAGAAAATGAAAGCATTTTTTGACCTTGCATGCATGTACATCTATCGTAGGAGGCTCCCAAAACAATGTTAGCAACCTTAAAATGACATAATAGGGGCACTTTAAAACTCACTGTGTTTGTTGTCTACTTCCATATTCTTTAAAATGCAAGATAACATCTGAAGGCTTTATGCAATCCTTTGACTCAAAGTTAAAAGTGGCCATAGAGGGATGTTTGGTCATGCTCCAATATAATATATCTAAGATGGGGACATAACAATGAATGACTCAACAATTTTTCATTGTAGGTGTGTGGTCCCATTGAGTTACAATGGTGGAAATGAACCTCAGTACTCGAGGGGGCGATATGTTTCCTTCAAATGTATTTGCCAGCTCGCTATATGGACAAATTAAGAGCTTTGAGTAGAGTGCTGCGGGGATAACATATTATTTTAGGCCAAAACTTCCAGTTCCATTGCTCTTAAGTCAATGTTTTTTGAATGGGTTTTTGGTTAAATGCATGAAATAAGGTCTGTGTTTAACACAAGCTCAAGATATTTTCACGTTTTAGTCTATCACATAAAATACATCATTAATATCCCCCTGAAGCTCTTTCTTGTCTTGAAAAAGGCTGTTGCTAACAAGTGGCTAAACGGGACTACAAAAACTCTTGCTGAGTTTAGCTTTTTACTTCTGCTGATTGTATTTAGGCATCAAAATTGGTACAAGTTGTGTTCATTTGGGAAGATAACCATGAACATGACAGAGCTTATTTTCTGCAATAATCCAAAAGCCAATGGAAAAATCTCTTTGGGTTTTAGTCGAGGGAACCAGGGTGATGCAAACTTTTGGTTTGGCCTACAAAAATATGTTATTACTCCAGAAGTGCACCATACAAGTTTCAAGTTGTATTGACAACATTTCAATAATCCACAAGTAATCCACTCCACTCCACCAGTTAATGACTTGTGAAGCCAAAAGCAGCGTGTTTGTAAGAAAAAAATGATTACGGACTCATATTTTGGCCAGAAGTTTAGTTAAAATATCTTAATGATGGATTTGTTTCTTGCAAACATACAGTTTTTGACTTCACATAATGTTGGACTGATGGGCTGATGGATTGGAGTGGTGTGAATTACTTGTTGATTATTGTGATGTTTTTATCAGCTGTTTGGACTCTCATTCTGATTGCACCCATTCTCCAAATCTGATGAAGAAACAAATTCATCTACATCTTGGATGACCTGAGGGTGAGGACATTTCCCGCACATTTTCATTTTTGAGTATATCCTTTAAGTGTCTCATTTCAACTAGCATTTCTCTTGTTCTCTTTGAGTAAGTTTTCAACTGTGACATTTCTCTCACTCTTGACTTTTTTTCTATAAAAAGGAAAGCGTCCCGTATCATTCATCATCAGTCTACAGTCTCCCATTTCTTATGTTTAAAAACCCAAGAGGGAGGAATTCAGTTTACAAAAATATTGTTGAAACTCCCTATAATTTAATAAAAGGCCTGAAAAAATACCATGAATCTAATTACGCACATATCTCTTGGAATCAACGCTGCTCTGCCCTCTGTAATACATCCGTGTTTGTTTTTCTTCATTGAAGAGCCACATCAAAAAATTAGTTTTTTTCTGGTATGCCGAGGCTAAAGAGGTTATACTTAACTTACTTACTAACACAAATAGCCCACAGCAAGGTAGTGTTTCATTGGCTCGCTCTCTGTCTGTCTCTCTCTCATTCTTTGAGATGCTCTTTAGATTGCGACCCTCTTTATTGGAAGCAGATACAGCTTATGTAATTTTTATGCATCTCTGTTAGCTGTCAATTTGTCAATGTGATCAAGGAAACAGCCAGCGAATATCCATTTTTGGGTGTGTGTGTGTGCAAAGGCAAGTATCACTATTACTAGTGCGCAAATATTGTTAGTGATTTTGAACCATTTTCAGGCTCTTTCAGTTAATCAGATTTTTTTTCAAGTAAAGTAACTCGAGTAACTCATTATGTTTGAATTTACAAGAAAATATCCAAGTTACATTTTCAAAATAAGTAACAGCAGTTACTTTGTTTTCCCATGTATTGATGAACAGCTCTCCTGACCCTGTGTTGAGAAAAATCTGGAGTAAAATGTGTGAGCTGTGTGAACATGATGTTACTGTAGTTCTAGACAAAATGTGAACATGCATGTACTCATCTCACTGCACAAAAACAGACTCAGTATTCCTCAAAATGAATAAAAAGTGGAATGCAAAAATGTGACGCAAACCTGTAATAATTAAATGTTACATAACACAAATACCCTTTAAGTATTTAAGCCCACTTTATTAACCACTGTCTTTGATGCTGACCTTTGATGATCCAGTTCAACCATACTTAGCAAAAATGACTTTAGATGAATGTAACATCTGTGCTTCCAAATGAAAAAAGAAACGTGAAAGTAATTTTACTTTCCATAAAAAGTACTTTTTAGGGAGTAACGCAATATTGTAATGCATTACTTTTAAAAGTAACATTCCCCAACACTGGACACAATGCTAGCGGTGTTGCTTTGTGATTTCTAAGTTGTTTTGAGTGTTCTTTTATGGTTGGTAGAGTATTTTAGGGCATGTTATGGTATAATTTATTTAAGTTTTTTCAGCTTTTTTGTCTAAATAGTAGCAGTATGATATGTTAGATGTTATTATATCAAGTAAAATCATGGTTGCAAATATTTATCAAAATAATGAAAATATGATTAGTTTTTTGTGATTCTGAACCATTTTCAGGGCTCCTTCAGTGAATCCAAATGTGAAAATCAACCCAGTTCACATTGAAGAAGTCTAAATCTGACACAAGTTTGCTTTCCAGATCCGTTGCTCTCTTCTTAATGATAAATGCAAAATATAAAATTCAAAGATGCATTTGTATGGTGCTGCCAAAATGCTTGGCTGTTGCTTGCTATGTAATTGCAAAGGTGTTTTTTTCAAGCTTCTTGCTATGTTGTTGCTAAAGTTAAAGGTTGGGTAAGAGATTTTATAAAAAACGCTCTAGAAAACTGATTCGGGCCGAATAGCAAAACAAACTGGTTGCCAATCAGCAGTAAGTGGCGTGCCTACTCATGATATGGAAGAGAGAACTTTCAGTGCACAGGACGGACATTAGCCGAGACGAGCGACAGAAAGATACTCGGGCGGTATTTCTGGATTTATGTATTTATAGAGAAAAAATTCACAAGGTTTCTTATCACAATAAAATATACACTACTGTATACTAAGTTTGGAGTCAGTAAGAAATTAATACTTCTATTTAGTAAGGATGCATTCAATTAATCAAAAGTGACAGTAATGTTCTTTTGAACTTTCTCTTAATCAAAGAATTCTGAAAAATAAAATGTATCATGGTTTCCACAAAAATATAATCAGAGATGTTTCTTGAGCAGCAAATCAGTATATTAGAATGATTTCTGAATATCATGTGACACTGAAGACTGGAGTCATGATGCTGAAAATACAGCTTTGATCACAGCAATAAATTATATTTTAACAGGTATTCACATAGAAAACGCTTATTTTAAATTATAATAATATTTCACAATATTACAGTTTTTACTGTATTTTTTTTAATCAAATGAATGCAGACATAGTGAGCAGAAGAGACTTTAAAATCATTCAAAAACATTAAAATATCTTTAGAAATGGCGGATAAAAAAGGCTTAAGGCAATAAGGCAAGAAGTAGGACCTGTGTAAATATCGGATCAGCTTTCCAGCGCTGGAGAGAACTCAAGGAGCGGAGGCCTGCGATCGGACACCGAGGTTGCTTTGTTTCTTCTCGATAGGTGAGTAACACCGTGTCTGCGCCGCCACAGTTAAAGTCTGTCTAGTACACTGGACGCGACAAAGTGACCATTGAAAATCATTTGAAATTTGTGTCAATATGTCATAAATAGAACGCAGCAGCAGTTTTCTGTCAGGGATTTGTTGTGTCGTGCCGCGCCGCACCCAATGTAGACCATAGATATGTATATATATCTATGGTGTAGACAACATCACTGATTATAATGAGTTCTATAGTATTTTGTCACGTTGCGCCACTCGCGTCCGGTGTAGACACGGTGCAACATTGTTTTTGCTTTGTTTCACAGAACTAATCATTGCCTGGGTTGCGTACATGTGTGGGGCGGAGCTATCAAAATAGGGGCGAGACCCCTTTGGGGTAGGGGCGTGTTTGTTTTGGTGATTTCAAATGTCAACATTGGCTACCAGAAATCACTTACCCCACCTTTAATTCAATAAAGTCCACCTCAAGTCTCTGTTCAGTGTGATTGTTGGTAAGCAGCAGCAGTATGAGACGCTGCAGTAGATGTTTATCATATCACAATTCAGATCACAGATGCAATATTTATAGAAATAATGACAATTGGATGAATTTTTTTGGCCAAATCTTGCAGCCCTAATGCTCTCCGCCAGGCCACAGCGCCGTCTAATTTGTATCTACGATCACATTGAGCGAGATAATCTATCTTGTCAGTAATTCAGCTCACTTTCAGCCGTTCACGTCCAAGAAACGCTCACATCCATGAACTCGACGACTCAAATCAGTCTGTGCCATTATCAGGCTGTGATGTCACTGACGCCTCATTTAAAGGAATTCTGGGAATCTTCCTGCGCTGAGATGAGGATTCAGTGTCTGGTGTTTTTTTTTTTACACGTTGCGGTTTTAATCAGAAACTTGATCCGCTCTCCTAATCAGCGCATTGATTTCCCTGCTGCTAATGTGGGTCAGACGGAGCAGATCTGCTTTCAGACGTGACCACAAATCAAGTCCCCTCCGCAGAACAAATGCCCTCTGTGTGTGAGAGAGGAGCCCTTCCTCAGCCCGCTGCTTTGCTTTTTGATCAGGCGCTCAGTAAGACAGGACGCTTGCTATTGCAGTCTAGCATTTGATTATAGCAGAAAGCTCTTTTTTCAGTTTTTTGGGAATCTGCCCCTTGAACTGCAGCCACACGGAAACCTCAATCCACAGCTTTTCCAAGTTCATCACGAATGCAGATGTTCGAAGCGAGCTTGATTGGCACTGAATTACAGGAGATGCGCAGGGTTGAGTGCTCGAAGGCGGCCTGTGATTTTTCAAGCTCGATAGTCCTGCATCAGGGTAGCCAGGTTTTCACAACAAAACCTGCCCAATTGCTACTCAAAACTAGGCCAAAACTAGCCTAATCGCGTTTCGAGGGTGAATCCCCATTAAAAATCTCATTCCGTGGGGTAAAATACACGTTTTTAGCGGGGTTCCCCTGGTCAAATTCGCACTCCAGGGGCTAAATATCACATTATCGGGGTCGCTTCAACCCGCGAACATGAAAAACAACCCGCGGCAACAGTGATAAAGTAGCCCAATTCCGCGGGAAAACCACAGACTTGGCAACACTGTCCTGCATATTTTAGACTCAACAAGAATGTAAATATCCTTTGTTTTCATTAGTGTTAAACAGGGTTGTGCAATATTCAGAATCAAAGAATTGGCTCCTTTTCAATTCAGAAGTGTGAATTTATACTGAAATGGCCACAACACACAGGAAGTTGAATTGAAATGACAGGAACAGGAATCAGGTAATATGCATTCTAGGAAAGTTTAAAATAAAATAAAATAAAATGATATAATTATATAATACAAGTAATATAAATAGTGTGTATACACTATAGAATTTTTATATGTAACAGTTTTAATTTATGACAAATCTTACATTTTTAATAAATTTCATTGTAAAAATATAAATGTATAAAAAATTAACTTTATTTTTCTTTTTACACACTAATATATATATATATATATAT
>NW_015506732.1:76607-124115 GCF_001515645.1 Sinocyclocheilus grahami
TATACAGTATATACTGAATTTAAAGATAATAGACAGACAGACAGACAGACAGACAGATAGACACAATATAACATTCAATTTCTGAAAAAAGGAAATAAAAAGTGTATATAAAAAAACTTTTATTAATATTATATTTTTATGAATACATATTTTTATATATATTATATAAATTTTTTTTTTAAGTTTTAAATATCTTAATTCTGCTTTCTTACATTCAGATTCAGATGGCAATTCTGAATCTTACTAATACTTCAGTTAAAATTCAATTCTGAATGGAGCAAAACCCTGTTAAGGCCTGGCATCGGGACAGATGTTTAACATTTTGAGCAGTAAAACCCGGTTGAACACTTCATAAAGTGATGTTTTTTAACATCTTGTCAGGGTGAAAATTTGTGTTCTGCTCAAAAAGCCCTTTATCAAATTGCTTCATTTGGTTTTCGAGGAGTTTATATTTCATCTCCTGTGCTGCTGGATTGAGGCTCTCTGTTTTTAAACCCGTCCATTGGGGCTGCAGATAAATATGACCCTAGTAAATCTCAGCCAGAGCAAATCTAACCGATGCTTTGGACTATTCCTGCCTTTCAACAACTACAATTTACAGTTCTCTCAAAAATATAGAGCTGGCTTATCTGGACGGTGTGGACAGAGTGGACTGGAGATGAATGAAGTGGTATGAAGGGAGAGCGACAGATAGACGTGGAGACAGGCGGAGAGATTCAGCATAACCCGGCATGATAAACTGGTTAATTAAGCTTTCGGTTGCAAAACAGCAACTGGAACCTGGGCAACTCCAGCTGTGAAAGAAATTACGAAATAATTCCACAAGACGAATCGCTCCAAATATAAAAACCACGTGACTTCCCAGCATGCACGGCCTCTATGCATGACTAAGGGCGCTCGCGTGCTAGAAAAAACACTGACGGAGAGTTTGACGGAAGAGCCGTTTTGAGAGTGTAGAATTAATCGGGTCAGGTTGCCATTTTTTACATGGCTACTGTAGTTTTTGTTGACTCTATCCATGCAAACATGCTTGACGAGCATCAACTGTGTACTTCTGTGTCCGACATGTTCAAACGGAGCGACTGATCCAGTTCTGTCTGGATTGTTTCAAGCCCCAAACCGTGACGGCCATCTGTGTCAAAACCCAAGCCAGTGAGACTTTTAGTTGAAAAGAACAAAGAAGACTGTTTTTCTTCCCTTTTTTCCAAAAGGAACTTTGAGATGAAGAATAAATATTGTTTTCCAGAGAGGCTGTGAGTCAGTTTTGGGCTGGAGGGTTTGGTTGTTTGGGGGTCGAGGATGAGGGTGGTATTACAGCGAGACTGTATGCTTTCTGTCTTGGTTATTTCTATTGGCATTTTGTTTCTAATCCAGCAGGATTCGGGTTTGTTTCATGTGGATTTGGAGGTTCAGGAACCCAAGGATGGAAAAAATCTACTAGAGCAACACGGCAAAGAAAAGAGCAACAATACGGTGGACTTCACCACAAACACTCGGGCGGTATTTCTGGATTTATGTATTTATAGAGAAAAAATTCACAAGGTTTCTTATCACAATAAAATATACACTACTGTATACTAAGTTTGGAGTCAGTAAGAAATTAATACTTCTATTTAGTAAGGATGCATTCAATTAATCAAAAGTGACAGTAATGTTCTTTTGAACTTTCTCTTAATCAAAGAATTCTGAAAAATAAAATGTATCATGGTTTCCACAAAAATATAATCAGAGATGTTTCTTGAGCAGCAAATCAGTATATTAGAATGATTTCTGAATATCATGTGACACTGAAGACTGGAGTAATGATGCTGAAAATACAGCTTTGATCACAGCAATAAATTATATTTTAACAGGTATTCACATAGAAAATGCTTATTTTAAATTATAATAATATTTCACAATATTACAGTTTTTACTGTATTTTTTTTAATCAAATGAATGCAGACATAGTGAGCAGAAGAGACTTTAAAATCATTCAAAAACATTAAAATATCTTTCTGACCCTACATTTTTTAAATAATGAATTCATATGGATCAGGGTTATCATCGTTAACTAAAACTAAAACCATTTAAAAAATCACTTGAAAAAAAAATTATAATAATAACTTTAATAATAACAGCTAATTGCCAAGACATTTCTCATTTAGTTTATCTTGAAGTAACTTTAAGAACTAAAAGTAAATAAAACTAAATCTAAAAAAATTTAAACTAATTAAAATATTAACAAAAACTATAAAATTCTATCAATGACACTAAAATAACTGATATGAACCTGTTCAAACAGGGGACAATATCCGTCCAATGACAAAGAAGAAAAATTGCACCATTTTCCCTCTTCTTTTGGCAAAAAATATTCATTGACCAATAAGATATAAACTTTTGGGTCATGTGTTCATATTCCAGACAGATCATGCATTGTCATTACACTCTGTTTGTTTAATATAGTTACACTATACTTGCAGTACTTACAGTGCACCTGCATTATTATCAATATGCCATACATATTTCTGTATCAGTGAACTCTGTATTATCAGATGGTTTGTATTTCACATTTTGAACATTTTTCTTGTCTGTTTCTGCTTTTGTTTGGTTTGACACCTGTGTTTAATATCAAGAGTCTCTTTGGCTGCTGTGTAAATTGAAAGTGCTTCTGCGAGTTTTGCGTGAAAGCAGAGACGTGTGTGTGTGTGTGTGTATGTGTATGTATGTGTGTGTGTGTGTGTGTGTGTATTGACGTGGTGTCAGCGGCCGGCAGGACTCAAAGGACTCCCGCTGTGTGTGTTGTGCTTTGACTGACGGAGGAGCTGCGCATCTCAGAAACATCTGCACAAATCTCTCTGCTATATCTAAACCTCTCGGTGCTGGAAACATGAAATGATGTTCACAAGCCATTTTACAGTCCTGATTTCTGAGAGAAACAACACATTGAACAAGAATAAATGTCTTAATTTTAAACATCAGACACAACTGAATAATGAAAAGTGTCTCTGTATAACAGGATGAAGGTTTTCATTTTGATGAAAGATTTTTTGAGATGTTATCTCATCTGTAAGTCATTATGTATAAAAACATCAGCTAAATTATTAAATGTAAATACAGATGTGGATTCAATGCATGTGATATTGATATGAAATGCCCAGCAAAATTCAGCTCAGCATCAAATTTTATTCACAGAGCTATTTCTCCTATACATCTGAACTTCAAATTAAGTTTTGCGACTTTAAGTCGCTATGAATTTACATCCACATTCATGCATTTGGCAGATGCTTTTATCCTAAGTGACTTACACTGGATTCAAGCTACACATTTACATGTCACCAGTTCTTGCTTTTCATGGGAATCGAACCCATGACCTTGGTGTTGCTAGCGTCACGTTCACTGTTTGAGCTACAGGAAAGCCGTCCAGCAAATGCAGAAATACAAATGTATATAAATGTTTAAATATGTCAGGTTCAATCAGGCAGCGTAATCAGCATTCACGTTTACATTTATGCATTCAGCAAACAAACTAACTGAATTCATACAGTACTGTCAGCTGACCATATTCTTGTTCTAGCATCTTTGAGACACATGAACACATGAAAACCACAGAGGCTTTATGAAATCATTCAAAAATGAAGTAAAAGAAGCCGCACAGAGACGTTTTAGTGTGACTAATTTGGAAATCAGATTAGTGGTGTTTCTTCATCCCTGACTTCCTGTACCAGTCCATTTATTTCTCTTCCTCCTCAATCTGTCTGTCATAAGCTGTCTATCCTCATCCGTCTCTCTGTGACAGCCGTCTTTCTGCCCCCACACTTCTTTCTTGTTTGCTCAGGTGGACAATATTGTGGTTTTGGAGTGACCCTCTACTTCAGCACTCAACACACACACACACACACACACACACACGCATGTCCACCCACACAAACTCACACAAATTACTCAACCATTTAACCGACAGCATGACTCTGAGGTTCATGCAAAGTCAACAGATCACTTGGATCAATTAATGAAAATGTGAAAAACTGATTAATTAATGCAGTAATGCAAAATACTGTCAGTTTCTTTGGCTTTCAGTTTTAGTTGTATCTGTTAGCACTGAGGATATCATCTATATGCAGTGCTGGGTAAATAACTTAATATCAAATATATATTCCATTCCTTGTTATCAACATTGTGCAATGTATTAAACATTACATTACAGCAGGAGTTTGGAGGGAAAAAAAAAAGAATTGGGGTGAATCGATAAATTATGAATTTACTGCCATTGTGTGAATAATATGTAATCCATAATTGTGCAATGTATTAAACATTACATTACAGCAGGAGTTTGGAGGAAAAAAAAAAAGAACTGGGGTGAATCGATAAATTATGAATTTACTGCCATTGTGTGAATAATATGTAATCCATAAAATAGTAACAGTAATCTGAGTATTTTAAAATGTAATATAATCTAATTACAAGTACTTCATTTTTAAAATCTGATTATGTAATCCTAATGACATGTAATCAGTTACTACCCATAGTTACTATAACATAGGCTTAAAAAGTGTTATTTATTATTTTAAATTCATTATTTTAACCCACTAAATATATTTAAGCTAGCTAAGTAAATATGTGGTATAGTACCAGTGTCAGAAATGAATGAAGGTGACAGGAATACCCCTGAAATTCAAAATATGGCAGTAAAAATGTGTTGATTTCGTATTCTATAAAACATGAGCTGATACTGATTTAATTTTAGATGTAACTTTACGTGCATTAAATATTTCCAGTTATATATTTTAATGCATTGATTACATGTAGGTATTTGACAACATTTTTAAATCAGCTCCAGGGGGCAAACATGGGCTTGTAATAAAAAAGCTCAATTCTGACACTGGTATGTAAGTCTGGAAGGGAGCTGAACACCTGCAGGGTCTCCTGCCACCATTACCCAGACTCCCCCTCTCACACTGTGACACGGCAGACCCTTACAGCACATCCAGCCTGGAACAGGATATGACATCGGACAGAGAGCTGGACTCGCCACACATGGAAGCCATCAGAACTCAGAGTGCTTGAGTGATGGTGGTAAAAAAAACTTTAGTCAAAGTCTCTCTCTCTCTCTCTCTCTCTCTCTCTCTCTCTAATGTAAGACCTTCAGGAAGTAACACATAAAAAAGACGCATTGTGCTACAAAGTCAAAGATACTTTATGTTTTGCACAGGGCTATTATAGTTAACAAAAAAAACTGAAATTGTAAATATATATATATATATATATATATAGAGAGAGAGAGAGAGAGAGAGAGAGAGAGATGTATGTACAGTATGTATGTGTGTATATATATATATGAAACTTACATTTATTTCTGCTAGTTATCAAGGCAGGCATTTCTCATTTAATCTTCTCAACTTCTTCATTTAGTTTAACTTGATGTACTAAGAAAACTAAAATGGAAATTAAATTAATAACGACAGTATACAGACATATAAAAAAAATAATCATAAAAACTACAAGAACACAACTAAATTTCTAACATTTCTTAAAAGTTGCATTTCTCAATTTCCATCCTGAAATCAACATTTTTTTGAATGGATTTTTGGTTAAATGCCTGAAATAGGGTCTGTGGTGAACACAAGCTCAAGATATTTTCAATTTTTATTCTATGACATAAAATTCATCAGTAATGCAGTTTTCAAGCTCTTACTTGTCTTGAAAAAGGTGGTTGCTAACAAGTGTCTAAATGGGACTACAGAGGTCTTCAGGAAGTAACACATAAAAAAGACGCATTGTGCTACAAAGTCAAAGATACTTTATGTTTTGCACAGGGCTATTATAGTTAACAAAAAAAACTGAAATTGTAAATATATATATATATATATATATATAGAGAGAGAGAGAGAGAGAGAGAGAGATGTATGTACACTATGTATGTGTTTATGTTTTGCACAGGGCTATTATAGTTAACAAAAAAAAATGAAAATTTAAAAATATATATATATATATATATATAGAGAGAGAGAGAGAGAGAGAGAGAGAGAGATGTATGTACAGTATGTATATATATATATATATATATGAAACTTACATTTATTTCTGCTAGTTATCAAGGCAGGCATTTCTCATTTAATCTTCTCAACTTCTTCATTTAGTTTAACTTGATGTACTAAGAAAACTAAAATGGAAATTAAATTAATAACGACAGTATACAGACATATAAAAAAAATAATCATAAAAACTACAAGAACACAACTAAATTTCTAACATTTCTTAAAAGTTGCATTTCTCAATTTCCATCCTGAAATCAACATTTTTTTGAATGGATTTTTGGTTAAATGCCTGAAATAGGGTCTGTGGTGAACACAAGCTCAAGATATTTTCAATTTTTATTCTATGACATAAAATTCATCAGTAATGCAGTTTTCAAGCTCTTACTTGTCTTGAAAAAGGTGGTTGCTAACAAGTGTCTAAATGGGACTACAGAGGTTAGTCACTCAATAGTCACTTTCACAGCCTCACTGGCTTTATAATTGAGCTCTTGCAAACTATTCTAACTGGTAGATTTGAAATAAAGACCGAAAGAATAAGACGATTAGTACTGGTGAAGCTAAAGTCATGCATCTGCAAACTAACCCTAGCTTTGACTTCTGCCGATTGTATTTAGGCTTCAATATTCATAAAAGTTGTGATCATTTTGAACAAAACGTGTAAGAATCAAAAACTTTTGTGGGTCACAGAGCTTATACTCTGCGATAATCCAAAAGCCAATGGAATCCAAATTGTTGTTTTGTCGAAGGAAACAGGATGATGGTAGGTTGGCCTACAAAAATACCAGTCTAAGGTGCTGGCTTTCCCAGTATGCTATCTTAGACTGGTGTAAGTTGTTTTTTTTAACTCTTATCCATCCTTCTCAATTGCAATAGGACTTTGTTAGCATAGCATAAGGTTTGTTTTCCTCTCATATTCAAAGCCATTAATCAAACATGGCAGTGAATCTCCTCAGAGGTTTGGGTTTGGGCAGTGTTCGTTTCTTTGAGCAGTAATCGCTGTATTTCACAGTCTTCTGCTCTTCGAGTTAAAAAAGGAAAGCATGCTAAGGTTTAGCTACATCGCGTGTGTAGCGCGACCTGTCATGAGACGCTATCGCTCGCGCCGTGTTTATCTTAGCTGTTTCCTCTTTGCTGCCTGAATGGGGAGCTAATTGAACACCGCGTTGGGTTTAATTGTGTCACGATTCATTAGGCAGAATGAATGGAGGTTAGCGAGCCGACTCTTTTGTCATTGTTTATTTTGTTCTGTCTTCTTCAGTGGTTCGTTCATTATGCGTCATTCAGCTGAATTGCTGCGATGGACAGATATTTGGCGAGGGCAATTATGAATTTAGCTAAGCAAACAGCAACTAGGGGTGATATGCATCGATCCATTGAGCAAAGATATGATACATCAATGCACTGCATAAAATATTTAAGATTTTGAAACTCATCTTAGGCATCTGCATGAAATGTCTTAAAGAAAAACCTTTAGAAAGAAACATCTAGAAGATGTGTTTGACTGTTAAAAGATGTCAAGTTGTCAGCAAGTTTGAACAAGTTTATTTTTCTGTATTTTCAACACCTTGAGAATCTCATTTTGTTGTGTACGTCCTAACAGAGACAATCTCATTACAATTGTTTTCATTGTAAAAAATTTCCACCCAAATCTTTTTAAACTTGTGTACGCTTTTAATTACTTAAAAACTTAACTTAATACTTAAAAATTCAAAAATATATTTAACTGAGCTTCACTGTTTATGAGATATTTAGCATAATATTTCAAATATATTTTGGCCATAAAAAATATATTTTTTGCTGTATGGATTACTTTGACAAACTGTAAATGTAACAATATTATGCTGTAAAATTACATTAAATGTCACATTAGATTTATCACAGTTTTTCATCATACTGAGTGAGAAAACTTACTGTTAACCAGTTAATAGTGGCATTTTTATAGTCTTTTACTGGTAAAATTATGTTTATTTTAAGTGGCGACCTGTTTTGCATGGGCAAGTACCAGTTGCATTTTCTGAAGAAAATGCAAGACTTAATATTTTATAATTAAAGTGGCATTTTGAGGGTTTTTGGTGCTGCACAGATGTTTAACAACGTTTCGAGCAGCAAAACACGGTCGCATTTGTCTTCAAATGAAGTTTGTTGTGTTAGTCCAGCCTTGAATGACACTTCAGATGCCGTACAGTGGAAAGATCAACACCTTCACTGAAGAACATTACATAAACACCTCGGCGAGAGAAAAACATTATTTCATCCTATTTCAATATGACAAATAATCTAACATGGCACTTTTGAGCTGCGCTGAAGTTCAGAGCAGTGGAGCATGGCTGCTTTTTCTCTTTCTCTGCAGGTATGTGCTCATGCGGCATTTGTGTGTGTGTGTGAATATGTTTGGCGTGTATAGTTACATGCGTGTGTGTGTGTATTAGCGTGTGTCTGGAGCAGCGTGCCCGCAGGTCACTCCAGAGATGAAACAGATAAGGTAATTGGCTCTAATGAAATCCAGACCTAGTCCAAACCTGTTCGGGTTCTGTCTCTCTCTTTTACTCTGTTTTCATTCAAATCCATTTATTCATTACTTCTTTTCTCCCTTTCAGTCTCTTTCTCTGTCTTTCTCCCTCTCACGTTCATGTACGTCTGTTTGAAGTTTATTCAACTTTAGCTTTAAGCGAGTTTTCAAACGAAACTTCAGCCTGCTGGGCCCGTTGCCATGGAGACTCTAATTATCGCCGTCTGCTGTCGTGGAGTTTACGGCACAGGAAAACAGTCATTATGCATTCGATCCATATTCTTTTTTTAATGTGGAGGGAAGGTTGAAAGGTCGCCAAAAGGAGGTGCAGAAAAACTCAAGCCAGGATGGGAATCTCACGGAATATAATGATTAATGATAGGTGACGTGTGTCGTATTTTTCTAAGTTATATTACCTCCCTATCTCAGCTTAATATGCAGAGATAAAAGTTATAAATTCATAGGTTGAAACACTGTGGTGTTTTTGTTTTAAATTGCTCAGTTGGTTTGAGCCCAACATAGCAACAGTGGCTTAACCAATGGTGTGAGTTTGGAGGCGGGACTATTTGTTTGAACAACCAATGAAAGATATTTAGGAAACCTATTTGAAAACAATAATTTTTTGCATTTCCATTTCCATTTTTCATTGTGTGGTAGTAATGCGGCAGAAATAACATACTTTACCTTTAATGATTCAATTTTCTGCAGCTGTTTTTAAGTAAATTATTTTTTTTGGAACGATTAACTTAAAAGTACCAGTTCGTAAGAGTCACACTATAAAAAAATCTATGAAATTTACTGTATGCCTGTATGTGCCAGAAATTTACCATAAAAATATAGCTACAACTTTTTAGGTTTTACAGATTGAACTTAAATTTACAAAAAAAAAACAACAACAACATATATATTTTTGACTGATATAACGGTAAAATACCAACCTAAAGTACTACCTACTAAAGTATTATTTTCTTTTATTTAAGTACATCACAAGTCAAAATCATGGTAACACACGACACTAAAATAATGCAATAAACATTAATTCTTCAAAATATCTTATTTTGTGTTCAACAGAAGAAATGTTTGGAAAAACATTATCATTTTTGATAATCATTATTAAATAGTCATTTTTGGGTGTACTATCCCTTTAATGCAACTGAAAGCTTAGGTTTGCCTTCATCTGCATTTTACCATTCACAAAGGAATTCATAAGGCAGTGTTGGCAGGACAGTAGAGAAAAGAAAGGCGGAAAAAAATTAAGGGAAATGTTTTTATTATTTTTTTCATTAATTATAGTTTGGACTTTCAGTTAAATATGTCAAAACAGAACGTAATTACTGGTTTTAATGAAGACCAGGTTAACTAGATTTGAAACTCGTTGCCATAATGCCAAGAGGTTGCCATTGTGTTGTTTGCACGTTGCTATGGTCATTTGAGTGGTTGCTAGGTGGGTATTTAATCACTGCAGCGCAAATGGCATTGGATGAGTTACACAAACATAGTTTAATTCTAAAGCTTGAAATCTTAACCCTAAGTATGAGCAATAGTAAGAGTGATGCTTGACTGAGAAAACACCACTAAAAACTAATTTAACACGCAAACAGATCCCTGGGAAGAGGGAGGAATGGAGACCTAATGAGGAAGGATTTACAACGCCCCGCTGAGACATAAAAACCCAGTTTGGGCTTTTAAAACCTCTTATCTGTCCACAACTTTTAACTTGAACTTCACACTTCCGTATAGTCCTGGCAGGCCCCCGCAGAGGGGCTGAGGGTGCGAGAGACTCTTTTTCCCCTGCAGGGGGGTAGAAAATGCAGGGGTGATGAAGTGCTGGAGCGGCGCTTGTTGTTGGTTAAGACTGCATGGGGCGATGGACCATCTGTTTCAGGTTTTCTGTCTTTACTTTTCTCGCTCTCTCTGGAGTAAATGGTGCATGCAGAGCAGCAGGAGATACCTGCTTCTGACCTCCACAAACCAGCACCCTTAACTTGGAGTTTTGGTTTTGCATCACAGAATGAATAAAATCAGAAATTCATTCCCATTTTTCAAAATTCTGTATTTAAAAAAAAAAGATTTGCAGTATTACATATCTAGAAAGTTACCTAGGTTCATATTTGTTCTTGCATACACTTAATTTTCACTAGCTATGTTTCCATGCGCCCAAATAATCCATTAGTGTGGATGGCAGTGTTAATTTAGTTGACGAATAATTTTCGTCATAATTGTCGTCAATGAATTTTTTTCACCAACGACAACGAGACGATAACGAACTAAAACTCTTTTTGAATGACAAAAACTATGACGTAAATCTATTGACATTTTCGTCAACGAATAAAAACAAGACGAAAATGTTAGGGAGGGACGATTTGGGAAGAGAACGAATCTGCTGCGTGGTTCGGAGGTTAGATGCGTACATAAGAACCGGCGGGACATAAGCTAACATGCACTTGCTGCACGTCGCATAAAACGTTAAAAAATGTCAGTGTGTGGGAGTAAGAGAAGAGCAGACATATGGATAAATCTGACGATGCAAGAGAGAACTCAATTTGGTCCAGTTTTCTGAGCGCAGACACTGAAGCATAACGTTACACACACAGAAAGCGCCTCTCACAGCGCACGAGTACTCTCTCGCGTCGCTTGAACGGAGAATTACACACAAAATTATGTTGAATTGTCCGTTTTGACGAGTATTCACGTAAACACAGTTGATTACGTCTTAAGTGAACGTAAACAGCAGGGAGAACGTGCATCAGTACATTGCATCCATTGCAGCAGTGCATTCGGTTTTAAAGGGACAGCAGCCTAATTTAGTTGCTATTGTCCGAGTCATTGATGTTAATCAAGCAACAAAAGAAAGACAGAAAATCACGCACTGCTCTTGACTGAAAAACTTTAGTAGCCCTAAAGATTGATCTAAATTTATTTATAGAAATAAATATGTCTGCTTGAAAGAATGAAGAATACGGTAAACAAGTTGTTATAAAGAATGCATAATTAGCCTATATAATCATTGGTATTTCATTAAAAAGTAGACCATGTTCTTGTTCTTTATTAGAAGTGGTTTTATTTAATTTTAACATCTTTATGCATGTTGTGTATCACCGCAGTTAAATCTGTGTCTATCATGATAAAACCTTAATATCAAACCTATATAATGAGTTTGGAAATTTTAGAGAAATGCTTAATAAATGCATTACTCTGTAACTAAACCCATTCGATTTTAGTCGAATAAATTTACTGTAGATTTAGTCGACTAAAATCGTATGATATTTAGTCGACTAAAACTAAAAACAATTCAAATTACTAAAATATGACTAAAACTAAATGGCATTTTAGTCAAAGGACTATGACTAAAACTAATTCAAAATTTGCTGTCAAAATGAACAGTGGTTGATGGCTCAATAGAATTTAATTGAAAAGCAATTAAACACCTAAAACAACCTTAAACAATCCAAGAAATCAGGAAAAAAAACGAAGCATGTAAATGCATGAGTACGACTATTTTCTCAATCTGATTAAAAATACATGTGCATGTTTACCAGAGACCTTTTTTATATATATATAAAATCTCTGATTTGTGAACAAATTGGTCAGGGCTGCGTTTACAAACACTTTGTTAAGCCTAATTGTAGAGTGCACTGGTGCCAATGGTTTCTACACTGTAAAAAAATATAGTAATTTTAACAGTAAAAGATGGTAAAAATGGTCAAATCTTGTTAATTGTTTAACTTTTCCATGGTAAAAAACTGTAGATGTACTGGGGCAATTTGATTTGATTGAAAGGTGTGCTGAAGACAGGATAATAATCCGGTCAATCAGACAAAACCAAGCATGTAAATGCTTGAATATGACTATTTTTTTTATCAGATTAAAAAATACATTGTGCACATTCACAGTACCATTATGTGTGCCCTTTTTAATAAAATCTCTGTTTACATATGCATTACCTCTTTCGAATGTGCATATGTTTACGTCTTTTGAACCGGTCAGTGGAGGACACTTAATATTTACTAAATATTTGCTTTAAAAGGCAAGTTTTGTTTGGAAAGTAATGTTCATGTAATTGAAAATGTGAATCGGATTGCAAAGTTTGGGTTCATAAACAATTTTCAGAATCTGAAATCGGGTTGGGTTTATTCAGATTGATGAACATGAGTGCATGTAAACATACCCAATGAACACTATTTTAAAATATATATGCATACATTAGGCTCATTATTAAAAAGAGCATTATTTCTGGACATTTACCCACATTTTAAACGCACCGTTCATCCACAAATGAAAATCCTTTCATTTTTTATGCTCCCTTTTATGTCATTCAAACCAGACTTACTTTCTTTTATAGAACACAAAAGATAATATTTTGAAAGATGTCTAAGTTTTTTTTTTTTTTGGTCCACACAATGAAGACATTCTTCAAAATATCTTCTTTTGTGTTTTGAAAAAGAATGAAAGATCAGATTCAATCTGATTTGTGAACGAACTGGTCAGGGTTGCATTTCCCGAAAGCTTCATAAGCCTAATTGTAGAGAGCATTGGTGTCAATGGTTTCTACACTGTAAATTATCATAATTTTAATGGATAAAGATGGTCAAAATGATAGAAACGTATTAACTGGTTAGCTTTTTCTTACTATATATTGTGAAAAACTATTTCATGTAAATTTACAATAAAACACAATGAAGTATACAGTTTTTGGAAGTGAAAAAGAACAAGTCATCTTATAATTTACAGTAAAAAAAAACAGATAAATTGACATTCCTAGTGCAACAGCTCATTTGATAGTTTTTCATTGAAATAATCTTTCTTCTTAGTTGTTTCTTATCTGTTCTGTACATCAGGGTTTTATGTTACATTTTAAACTGTTACATTGCAAATTTAAGTTCAATCTGTACAACTTCAAATTTTGCTCATGATCATAAAGATTTTGGGAAACACAGCCCAAACAGTTTTGTGAACTGATTCAATGAATCAAAACAATGAATTGTTGAGAAATTAGACACTGTCTCATAGGAAAGTGTTACTCTAGTGAAACTGAACTCTCATTTGAGAAGAGCAACCAAACACGGATACAAACCGAATCAGACCAGAGTTTGCAAATAAAGCTTCATGAATCTGGATCTGAGAGATCAGGTTTTAATTGACCCATAAATGAGGGGTCTCATTAACTCACTTCTCAGGAATGTTTTTGAAACCAATCATGGGCACCAGTGAGAGAACCTGAATTAAAACTAAAACGAACATCTAATAATTCCGCTTTATTCCCTTTTGAATGCAACATGTGGAGTTTAATCATTTCTGGTTGGTGGACTGCATGCAAGCGTTCACATCTTCATTGAACTTCATTGATGGTTTGACATTTCAAAATGTGTACACAACATTTTCTCGTAAAGGATAAAAAAACAAGCTCACTCATTTGGAAAGATTTTTCTTTACGATTTTTCAAACACAGAGCAATTTTCTTGTTTCCTCTAAAGTGCGCTGAGTAACAGTCAGGATGTGAAACTGTTTGAATCACTCTTACAGTGAGTCCAGCAGTAACGCAATACACACTTAAAATGCCATAGCAGTGACTCAGCATGAGCTACCTTGCTGTCAACTGTCTACATAGGCAGCTCCCTACCAAGGCAGCATCACGACTGACATGAAACCTCATAAGTGAGAATCAAACAGCTTGTTAAAAAACATCACATTTTACTGAATAAACATATTACTGAAAATGGTTTGTAGTGCCACTTGGCAACATATTGACATTACATTATGAATTGCAATGTGAGACATTTCGGAATGCAATATGTATGTCTGTTATATATATATATGACAGAATAAATATTTGTATTATTTTCTTATTTATTTTATTTGTATTTTTTGTAAAAAAAAAAAAAAAAAAAGATTATTGATGTACTTTTTACAAGAAAATTATATTTCAGATTTTCTACTTCAAAATTGTATTTATACAATAATAGTGTATTACTAACTGTTTTTTGTTTACTGCTTAAAAAAATTGTTTTAAAGAAGTAAAATGGGTTGCAAACAGAATTTCATGTTGACCTTAAATATGTTCGCATTCAAAATCTAAGACCTTCGTGCATGTATGTACTGTATGTATGTGTGCATGCATGCACACATCTAGGCAGTGACTTTTGGATATGTATACTGTATATATATATATATATATATATATATATATATATATATACACACACACATTTCAAATATATATTTCAAATCCGCAGCCCAGGTGCGTATGCATGCATGCATGCGTGTATGCTTTTTTTTGTAGCCTTGACACAATGCATGTACCCTGAGCAAACTGGCTGACACATTGAAAAGAATCACGAATCATGTGCTCATGATGAACTTTATACACGTGTGTATCTGTTTAGCATTTCTGTCAGGGTGACACCAGTCAACGAGGCTTAATGAAGCCTTGAAGCTCTGCCCTGGAGGGGGGCGGCAGAATGTTTGGAGGTGTCACTGAAGGCTAATTACCCCCCAGGGGGATGCTGGTCTGCATTTACCCCCCACTGATCCCCTCCAGGAGAGAGCCTGACAAAGATGCATTAAATATATATATACACACATTTCAAATATATATTTCAAATCCGCAGCCCAGGTGCGTATGCATGCATGCATGCGTGTATGCTTTTTTTGTAGCCTTGACACAATGCATGTACCCTGAGCAAACTGGCTGACACATTGAAAAGAAGCACGAATCATGTGCTCATGATGAACTTTATACACGTGTGTATCTGTTTAGCATTTCTGTCAGGGTGACACCAGTCAACGAGGCTTAATGAAGCCTTGAAGCTCTGCCCTGGAGGGGGGCAGCAGAATGTTTGGAGGTGTCACTGAAGGCTAATTACCCCCCAGGGGGATGCTGGTCTGCATTTACCCCCCACGTTCCACTTGTCCCTGTCGCTAGCATCCTTGCCTGTCCAGAGAGTAGCCTACTAGCTACTACGAGTTCCTGTACTCTTCCATTGTCCTCGTCACGTCAGAAATTTAATGTGCATCTGCATACTGTAGACTTTACCACTGTAGACAGCCTCAATAATTCTAATCAATCCTATTTGCTTTTGATGCGCCACGACGCTCGCGTCCGGTGTGGACAGGTGTCCAACCGTCAAGCGTCTAATGCTTTTATATCTAATAAAAGTACTCGATTTTTAGTCAATATATTAAAATAATATGATAAGAAATAAGTGTTTGCAATATCAAGCAGCATAACCAGCTTTTTGTACAGCTAAAAATAACTGGAAGGTACAAGACCGGAAGTCTCGCACATTCAAGTTAGAAATGGCACGCCCACTCTTACGTTAAAAATGGTGGATAATGAGGATTTCGTTCTGAGTTATGAAACTTGCAGGAAGTTTTAATGGTACAAAGCCCTCTCAGCCTTAATGTCAAAACATCAAGGAAAAAAATGTATTTCTCATGTCATGATCCCTCATTCTTGTGCTGGAATTAAGGCTTAATTATGAAATTTCACTCAACTTAAAAGGAAAATGGAGCCGACCCTTTTATTCCAAAGATGTTTAAAATGTCCAAATATAATTTCCACAACATAACACTAATAAAAATACATTATTTAAGATGGTTGGAAGTGACATTTTTTAATGATATTTCAGGGAGAAAATTACAGAATTTTTCTGGGATGTATATATATTCACTGCTGGATTTTCTTAGTAGACAAATAAAACAAACTAGAGCATCTGAAATGTGTTTTAAAGGAGTTTAATTTCCCTAAATGCCCACAGTTGAAGAAACACCCTCTCCATCACTGAAATCTATTGGACAGCAACAGGATGATTTAAATCAGAGCTTTCGCTCTACTTTGCATTGCGTTTACAGGCAGGCTGAAACTTATTTCAGGGGGAGCAGCAAACACAAATAAATATCAGACAACAACTCTTTTATCCTGCATGAAAGCGTGTGATGTCTTTGTGTACTCTCAACTGTGTTCTGATTGCCTGTTTATTTTCACAGAAACCACGCGCCGGCTTATGGGCAGGTAGATTTTTTACTACAGGCACAATCACTTTTGGGGTTTGAACCTACAACCTTTTGGCTTACTAACCAAAATCCTTATTTATTTGTTTAACTTGCAACATAAAGTTGGGTTCCGTTTGCAGCTTATTCTGGCCATGAACAGCTACTATGTTGACTGGCATGTAAAGAAACCAAACATTTTCATTGCGTTTTTACGTGTTGTTTAGGGGCGGGTTTATCTGAAATACATTATACCACAGTAAATTCAAAACACTGAATCAAATATGCCTACCACATAACAACATGCGGCCAACGCTTTCATATTGCTCAAGTTCTGAAAATGTCTTGCATTCCTGTTATTGTGTGGGACGACTTTTAACACCAATAAAATGTCTTGGTCATGTTTGTGCATTTTTAAGATTTCAACACTGGGTTTCTCATTTGGGAGGCTTGTTTGCATCAAAACAATCGATGGTCAAAGAGAAAACAAATGTCTCTGAAACGTGGTAATGTTAATGTTTTGCATCCTACTAAAAAACTAAGCCACATTTTAATTGCAGAACTTTGTAGAATATCAGACAGGGCTTTTATTAATCCAACACGTGCAAAGAAAATTACCATGCTGTGCATAATATATATGCTGCAGACAGTAAGATGGAATGCCATTCCAAGCGCAATCTGATATTGCTGTGGCTGAATGATCTGCAGTTCTCCGTCTGCATTGAATATGAAGGAAATGCAGTGCGATGAATCTCTGGACACAATTAAAACAGGCACACAAGATCTGGCTGCTCATAATCATTTAAATATGATCCGAATCTCCTCTGTATAGGATCGGAGCAGCAGTGACATGTAAGAGCTGAATCCATGTGTTTCCTCTTACAGCGCAGAACCCAGTAAATCAGAGATGAAAAGGCCTTCGCTCAAATCAAATCGTGTATTAATCTAGTCTTCCAGGATGGACACGCTTTGTTGAGCTGAGCAGTTTGAGGCATCATTGTGTGCTAGAAGTTTCCATTGAGCCCAAAAAGACACGAAATGAAAGCAGCATGTCGTGGACAATCTCAGCTCAACAATCGTGTTACCGAACAGTCCGAGAATACACAACTACAGCTGACCTTTGACCTCACTGCACCATCAAAGAGTCTTCAAAAGTCAATATTGTGTTTTAACCCTCTAATTCTGTTGAGTTTGACTTTATTGTGTGGACCCCAGAGACATAGAATATTATTATGCTAAAATGTTGTTTATAAGATTAGGAAAACTATAACATAAACTAATACTTTAATGGTTGCATTAAAAGAGTCTCAAAACAGACATTTTAATTTTACTTCATCATGAACTCAAATGTTTTCCTCTTTCCTACAAAAACACCTGGTTTTTTTTGGATGAAATTGAACTAATCTTATTTTTTTTTCCCTCAATTGTTATGCATAACAAATGCTGTCTTAGCATGCAGATATCCGGATTGCTGATGAACAGATTTTTAAGATTAATTCCATAAAAAATATGAAATGGAAAATTTGACTTTGGTTTTAATTTAAGATATTTATTAGAAATTACACCTGTTAAAGTGTCATTTTTCCACATCAAAGCGTGACCAAACAAACAGAAAATAATGCATTTTTACTGTTGTCTTCTGACTTGTTGACATAATTTCAGTGCAATTTCGTTTAACATGCATTTTTATTATATAAATGTTACTGTTTAATTCAGTCAAGCCATGTTTTTTTAGAAAGTACATTTAAAAATAAAATTTGGCCCATGCAAATAGGCTACTAGACATAATCTAATCTTTCCCCTCAATTGTTATGCATAACAAATGCTGTCTTAGCATGCAGATATCCGGATTGCTGATGAACAGATTTTTAAGATTAATTCCATAAAAAATATGAAATGGAAAATTTGACTTTTAAGATATTTATTAGAAATTACACCTGTTAAAGTGTCATTTTTCCACATCAAAGCGTGACCAAACAAACAGAAAATAATGCATTTTTACTGTTGTCTTCTGACTTGTTGACATAATTTCAGTGCAATTTCGTTTAACATGCATTTTTATTATATAAATGTTACTGTTTAATTCAGTCAAGCCATGTTTTTTTAGAAAGTACATTTAAAAATAAAATTTGGCCCATGCAAATAGGCTACTAGACATAATCTAATCTTTTTTTTTTTTTTTGCATTATATAGGCAAACATTATTTGCATTTTATAGGTTTCTACCTACAATTTGAACTCATGCTGGTGCATTAATATCTTTAAAGGCCTTTAGATTTTAAATCATGATGTCAAAGCCATCAGGTCCCACACATAAAAGAGCTGCTGTGCAGGCGCATGCTGTATCAGGAATCTCATGCAGTCAGTTCCACAGAAGCGAGAGCAAGTTTAACACAACACGGACATGCTCGTTTGAAGATGGTGAATCTTTACTGCACTGCAGGTCAGAGCTGATGCTTTTACATCGACATTCGTCAAATCGTTTAACTGGATTCACCCCTGCTTTTACACTTCATTGTCGATCATGCAGAAGGCCTAAATAAACTGCAGTCATAATGCATGCTTGATTTTGCAGTGATGGTATTTTTATTTGTTTTCTGAGCATGAATGGAAAAAAAAAACAGGAACGTTGTATTCGAAATTATAATCAGGTCAGAGTTGATGCTTTTACATCGACATTCGTCAAATCGTTTAACTGGATTCACCCCTGCTTTTACACTTCATTGTCGATCATGCAGAAGGCCTAAATAAACTGCAGTCATAATGCATGCTTGATTTTGCAGTGATGGTATTTTTATTTGTTTTCTGAGCATGAATGGAAAAAAAAAACAGGAACGTTGTATTCGAAATTATAATTAATATTTCTTTATTTGAGTGAAAAGCACCAGATTGCCAAAAAACACAAAATCGCAATATATCCATGTTCAGCCCGACAACTTGAGACACACCGAGTGCAAACCGAGTCCAGATGCAGAGTTTTAGAGAAATAATTACCAGAAGTATTTCCTCAATGCATGATGAAATCCCTGCAATACTCCAACAGAAATCCCAAATCCTTGCCTTTTCCTCGTCCATTTGCTGCATTTCAAAACACACACGGGCGTTCCACAAAAACCAGGTTTACTATCCCATCATTATCCCATCGAGTCGAACTTAAAGGATATTTGTGTCAGACTGCGTGCAGCGAAGGCGGGTCTGTGCAACTCAACATCTGTTTTATTCACGTGACGTTAAGAAAAATATTAACAACATCTGGTAGAAATAAGTTTGATTCAGGTGCCTGAGCTCTCGCTTTCGCTCTCCCGATGCAAACGTTTGGAGAGATCAGTGACAGCACAAACGAACGCCAGATTCCGTCTTTTGAACCCGAATCCCACCCTGCTTATGGGTCTCGTAAAACAAGACTTCTTACAATTCTATACTGCAAAAATTATTTGCAGGTTTCTTAAGCGGCTGTCTGAGATGATCGCGATGGGTTTTATAGTATTTTACTTTCAACCCGTTGAAAGTGCGTATAAATAGTACGCCAAATAAAAACGAAAACTCGTGGTATTGATACGCAAAAATGGACTTTGGCGTGTATATGCTACGCGATGGGTAGGTTTAGGGTTGTGGGGTAGATGCGTATCATATGCACGCGAAAACTGCGTATTATATGCACGCCAAACACATGCGTATCATATGCACGCGAAAACGGCGTATCATATGCACGCCAAAGTCCATTTTTGCGTATCAATACCACGAGTTTTCGTTTTTATTTGGCGTACTATTTATATGCATTTTCATGAGACCGGGCTCGATTAGCCTATTCTTAATTATTCCTTTAAGTTATTGATTCAGTTCAAGAGTCTTGATTGTAAAATGTTGGTTTTGTCCAGCTTCCCGACCCCTTAATTTTATAGACATCTGGGAATTCCATACATGTTTGGAGCGCGTTACACCTTCAAATGATTCTTCACAAACGCTTTTGCAGACCTCCTGTCATATGCTCTCCTTTTGGGTTAAAATACCCGCGCAAAACGACACAAATGTCTTCATTACTGCAAGAGTAATTACTTTTTATTATGTCATTCTTTTCCTGGCGTGTTATCATAGAAAAGAACATGCAAACACAATTTCTGTGTAACCCATTTTGTCCAGTTATTAGAAGCGTTTTTGCATTGATTTCGTTTAGCTTTTTTAAAGCATTACTGCTAAACAACAACAACAACAACAACATTTTAATAAGAATCAGTTCTGGTTTAGAATAAACGTTCTTAATTTTCGAAATGCTTATTGGTAAATAGTTTCAAATGCTTTCCTTTCCTTACTTTCCATAACAGCATCTTGATAGAAAAACAATATTTGTGCATATATATTTAAATATTTAAATGAGCTGAGTAGACCTATATATGTGCTGATGAAAGTCTTTCCTTCTAGAACTAATCTTTTAAAAATAAATATAATAAAAACGGCAAATCAGACTTTTTTCATTTTTTAAATCGTATCGAGTAATTATTGCAGTTGTTTATGTGCAAAAGCTTACTTATTTTGTTATGTACTTTTCAAATCCATAATGCATAAAACTGCAATAACAACATGCTAAAATAAGTGCATTTCAAACCATGTTTTATTGCAGAAAATATACACATATTTACATCGTATTTCAAATAGAAAATGCATAGACACCCAGATCTAGTCTGCATTGTGACAATCAATAATAAATAAATAAATGTCTTTTCTAGGACCAGTCAAAGAAAGTGTTATGAGCCGAGTGTCTTCCATATTTCCTTCATTCGTTCTGTAATAAATATGACGCCGGTTGCTGTCAGAAGCTGTTGGTCTAGAGACAGAAGCACATGTTTTCTACATTCACCGTCACAACAGCACAGATCTGATTGTAATTCCTGGTTCACGACTGTAAGTGCTCGCAACGATGTCGTGACGCTCCAGAACCTTCCCTTTATAATCCTTATGTTCGCCATCGTTTGGTGTCGCTCTTCCAGTGAGTTCAGCTCCTCTCAAGGCCGAAAATCTGAAGAAACAGAGATGAAAGTGTTGAAAAATCCACGAGAATCTATAACACGATGCAATATAGCCTAGTTAGTATACATGTATCTAATAATAATAATATGCACTTAACTGACCTCTTAGCCTTAAAATGATTTTTGTATACCAGAAAATAAATAGCGTTTGCAAAAGCCCCCAAACTTTGGTTGCATGAACATTAAAAACATTTCAAAATTATTACAAAAGTAGCCTTTTTATAGAACCATGTTTTGAAAACACAAAATGCACAAAGATTCATTTAGGCATAAAAATGCTCTTGAGGAACACAAGTTAGCAGTTAAAAGTTTGGACACATCTGCTCAGTATGCATTATGACATTATTTTAAAACCATTAAAACTCTGAAATAGCACAGATTATGACGTATGGGAATGATTTAGTGACTAAAACACGTGAAAACTTCTTTATATTGGAGCTTCTTACACTCTAAAAAAAATGCTGGGTTGTTTCAACCCAATGTTGGGTCAAATATGGACTAACCCAACTGTTGGGTTAAAAAGTTCATTTAAAAATGTAACCAAAATTTAACCCAACAGTTGGGTTAGTCCATATTTGACCCAACATTGGGTTGAAACAACCCAGCATTTTTTAGAGTGTATGTTTATAGATTTCAGCTCATGCACTTTGGACATTTATCGAAGAGCTTCATAAGGTGCATCCTGGGATGCTTTTGAACTTGGTTTCTCATCACTATCTACTCAAATTCTATTTCTAAATAAATATACAGGGGTGACTTAAGGTACATTGGGTCACTTTTTGCCATTATCCTGAATTAACTCTATAATACTTGTCTAAAAACACACACACACACACACACACAAAACTATGTGAAACATTAAAACACGAGCTTTTAGGTCTTAAGCTTTTCAAATGAATGTGTCCAAACTTGTGACTGCCAGACTGTGAATACGATCCGGAGAGACTTGTGAAGTTTTGCATTGCATACCATGCTGCACCGAAAGCGCGCTTCAGTGCGTTAGTGGGATGTTGACATGGACCACGCGCCCTCCATTCTCCAGACGGAAAACGCGTAACTGAGTCTCTCGTGCGCCACGTAACTGCAGCTGGACATTTTGGAGTCCAGCTCGTCGCTCTGCAGGACCTGGCACAGGAAATCAATGTACCGAGCCGCGAGCTTGAGCGTCTGTATTTTGCTGAGCTTGTCCGAGGGTAACGTGGGGATGATTTTGCGCAGCGACGCGAACGCGTCGTTTAGAGACTGAGTCCTCTGACGCTCACGCACGTTCGCCATGACGCGCTGCGTCTGCAGGTCCTCCAGAGACTGAGGGCTGCCGCTGCCGCTGCCGCTGCCGCTGTTGCTGATCGCTTTGCTCCGCTTCCCTGGCGTTGGGCTATCCGCGTCCTCGCCGCTCTTCCTGCTCTGGCGTCTTTTCCTGCTGCAGCGCTTCTGCTGTCGCCTGTCTGGCTCCTCCTCGCTGTTCCCCAGACTGTCCACTGGAGACTCCGGGGAGCTGGGCTCCTCTTGCATCGGCTCTTCCTCAAACATCACCTCTGATGTTTGGAGAACGCAAGTAATATAGTTTCCCTCTGTCCCTTGCTCCTCTTGTGCGTCACGGAGGTGTTTCTCAAACTTGAAGGGAAGTTTGGAGGCTCTTATAGTCTGGAACGCGCAAACTTTTTGGGGTGGCCTGCGATTGGACGAGAAGTGCGGGGGACGCAAGTGGGGAGAGGCGAGAGAGGAGCGCGATCCAAAAGGTTTGCGTTATACAAGAAGCCGTTCTTTAACGCGAACATCTGAGTCAATCACAGCGCTGCGTTTAAACGAAACACAACGTGCGCGCCGATGACATGTTCGTTCTTAAACCAATGTTTATGGAATTCAAATACTGAATAGAATAGAATCTATTTTTGGATTTTAACATTTTGACAAACATATTATAAATGATATCAAACATCCATCATGTCAAAACAGTGAACGTATAAATGTGATCCAACTAAAATACCGAAACATTCAATATTGAAACGTGCGATGACAAATTTATGGTAGGCTGGTGATTAATTTTTATAAATGAGCTGATGAACTGATGACATATTTAGCTTCACAGTCGCCTGCAGATGTCTGAACTGCAATACAGAATAGAAGCAAACTAGAATATAATATTTTGCATTGAATGCATTTCTTAAAACACATCAAACGCTAAAGACAGTCAAAACCGTCAAGTAATATCATAAAATACTGAAACATTCTGTACTGAATTTTTGGCTATTTTGTCAACCCATTAGATTGATTAATATGTAATCATTAAAAAGGGCTTTTCAGATTTCAGTGTAGTTTCTGGAATGAGCGGAGAGACTTTGATTTGCGATCTGGAAATGTTCTAAAAAGCTCTTAAAAAGTTTCAAATGAAGGTTTTCTTTGATCAGTAGCGATGCTTTACTTTTAAAGCATTAATCATGCCGTTAATGTATTACTATAATTTACTGCCAATGTGCGCGCTGGCAGTTGTGAAGAATTGTCATTCGTCTCGAAATCCACCTCAAGTCACTGTAAAAAAGAAACGAGCGAATCTGGGTTGGCTAAGTAGACCTCATTGTTTATTTGAACGTGTTCTGAAATGCACGTCTGTGTTAGTGTTATTGCAGAGTCAGGTTTCCTTCTGCTGCGTTTTCATACGCAGCGGGTCGCCAAGCGCAGACGACGCGCAAACTGTGTGGCCGCTTCAGTCCAACACAAACACGCTCCCCATACACCCAAAGCTTCTCCTTTGTCTGCACAAACTGGGGTTTCTGGAAATGTTATATAACACAGCAGCATTATACATTCAAATTCAAACCACTAAAATGCTTCTAATGTCGCAAGACCGCGGAAACGCTCCCTTTGAGTGTAAAAAGCCAAGGTTTAGATTCCGCAAGGGGGCGCACTGGAGAAACTTATCCAAGCGTGCCATCGTGCGTAAATGCGCAGCTCAAATCTGTGATGATGTGACTCCAAGATTCACCCAAAACACACTGATGACGGATAAATAGGTTGTATTTTAATTTATATATAAACGATCAAAATGACTTGGTATTTTCTGTTTAAAAATGCAGAGGTTAATTCAAAAGTGTTCATAGTCATTCTGGGAGCCGCTTGTCCAGGCGACGCACCTGTTCTTGGTTTACTTGTAATAGGTGGCCATTGAGATCTGCCAAGAGTCCTGAAACAAACCCACATATCTACAAACATTTGGTGTACAATTTTCACTGAAAAATTTACATTTCACAAACCGTTACAAACAAACAGCGACTATCAAAAAAGTGAAATTTTGAAGTAGAAAAACTGATAGCATTTTCTTGTAAAATAGGCTATACTTTGTTTGATTTACAGCTATAAAAATATTTGTTTATTGTAATAGATACATCAAAACCACTCAAATATCATCTCAGAAATCCAAAATAAATAAGACCATTTATATAAAATTCCTGCTGGAAATCTATCATAATTGGGAACCAATGCTAAAGGATATTAATGTTATTGTTTTCAAATATAATTATAACCTAAACCACCTCAAAATCCAAAACAAATGCAACAATTAATGTACAATTCCTGTTGTAAATGTATCATTTTTGGAACCAATCCTAAAAGACCCCATGGGGATTTAAAAAAAATATAATTCTAACATATTGTTATACTTTATAGGCCAAAACACCACTATTGGGCATGGAAAATTACTTTTTGGGGTATTTCAAACTCCTACAGATGAGATTTCATTTAACTGTCCACTTGCAAAACATTCTGATTACCCAATATATCTAGCGTAGCATCAGTTCTGGCTGGTCACGTTAGTCAAGCTCGCATCAGCTGACTCTCAGCTGATCCCCATCAATCTATGGGAATATGACACCTATCTAAGCATTCATATATAAGGTCCCGCAGTAGTATCGGCAGTTTTCGCATTGCACAATAGCTAATTACCCTCCTCCATCCCCAGCTCCTCCTCTGTCAGTCAGGATTCAGCCTTCTGATTCTCCTTGAATCAGACTAATTCTAAAATGTGTACATAACATTATTGAACTTAACGATATCTGCAATACATTTATGTTGGTTCTGCTCTGTTTACCCCGGGGGGTTATCGCTGCTCTCCCTGCTCTCATCCATGCTAGGCTGCATGGATGCGCAGGGAGTTCTTGCCCAGAACAGAACCATACCGCCAATCCAAACTGTATGCTAATTGTCAATCATCTTTGACGATAGTGGTCCTGCCAGAACTAACAGAATTAGAAGTAAAATAATGTCCTACAGAAGTCTTCACCTTTCAGCTGTAAAACCGTCCCAATAAGCCAGATATGCTTTTAAAAATTCATTAGTGTCTCGATGGTTCTGTGAAGAAACTTTAACATCCATAACCGTTCTATTATACATAACGTTCTTTATAGTGGAAAAAAAGTTCTTTAGATTTTTAGAATGGTCTTCACACACACACACACACACACACACACATATACAAATCCCGGTTCTTTTAAGAACTGTTCAAGGTTCTTTAAGAAAAAAAAAGGTGCGAAAATGGCTTTTGAAACTTTTATTTTTACAGCCTTACATAAATGCTTTTCCAGTCCATATTTTAATATGATTAACTCCAGCAATCATTACAGCATACAGCGCTCACGCCATTAAGGTAGGCCAAAAGTGACAGAGAATTTTTTTTTTCCATAATAAACTTTAAATACCTTGATAAACGTTCATCTAAACAATGCGACTGAAACACTGACTATTAGTTCAGTTGTTCTCGAGTACGTCCGTCATAAAGGAGATGTAGACGATGGCCAGGCGCAGAGTCTCTATCCGTGACAGACTCTTCTCGTAGGCGAAGCTGGGAACCTTCCTGCGCAGCCGGTCAAACGCCTCGTTGAGGCTAAACATCCGTTTGCGTTCGCGGATATTCGCTGCCTGGCGCTGGATGCTGCTGATCACCCGTTTGCGCTTGGGTTTCCCGCTGCTGGCGCTCACCGGAGACGTGCAAAAGTCATTTAATCGAGCTGTGGAGATGTCGAGTTCGTGGATGGATGTCAAGTCCTGGTACAGTCCATTGCAGTCGGTGCTTTGGGTCTCCATTGGGGCCGTAACGGATGTGTTCGGCATCATCTCCATGAAGTCCACATCACTGACCAAATCTAACATTGCTGGACTCAGAAATGACTTTTGCATATCCATCCTTTTAGAGCCTATGCACTGGGATTAAACAGCACATGATCAGACTGCATTGCTTTTGAAGAGGTGGCCAGGTTTGTCCATGTCGCGTGGATCACCAAACTCAATTTCGAAATCCGGTCAGATCCGTGAAGTTAGATCCTACTGGCAGCAGTCCACGACCCCAGTCCTGCTGTTTTAATATGCCGCTCAATTCCACCCTGAGTGTGTCCTCTTTTATGCCTCCAGATCTCTTTCACTAACTCAATGAAGGGCACTTGAGGGACGTCTGCATGGCCTCTCCGTGCTGCGCTGGGCCATTTGATGGCCGAGGGCCACGAGGATCCTGAGGGGACGAGGTGCTTGACAAAGGGTCACTTGGTCTGTTTGCTCGGTTTCCCGGTGCACTGAGAGGCTAAATAATGAGACTTCTATTACTGTGAAAGACCAAATATAACATTCCCCCAGCGCACACTTCCACAGCTTTTCTTTTGCAAATTAGTGCAAATAGCTGCCGGTTGCCGTGGAAAAGACAGTTTCCACTGTTCACTTACAGGAGAATCTATCTATCTATCTATCTATCTATCTATACCTATCTAAGCATTCATATATAAGGTCCCGCAGTAGTATCGGCAGTTTTCGCATTGCACAATAGCTAATTACCCTCCTCCATCCCCAGCTCCTCCTCTGTCAGTCAGGATTCAGCCTTCTGATTCTCCTTTGAATCAGACCAATTCTAAAATGTGTACATAGCATTATTGAACTTAACGATATATGCAATACATTTATGTTGGTTCTGCTCTGTTTACCCCGGGGGGTTATCGCTGCTCTCCCTGCTCTCATCCATGCTAGGCTGCATGGATGCGCAGGGAGTTCTTGCCCAGAACAGAACCATACCGCCAATCCAAACTGTATGCTCATTGTCAATCATCTTTGACGATAGTGGTCCTGCCAGAACTAACAGAATTAGAAGTAAAATAATGTCCTACAGAAGTCTTCACCTTTCAGCTGTAAAACCGTCCCAATAAGCCAGATATGCTTTTAAAAATTCATTAGTGTCTCGATGGTTCTGTGAAGAAACTTTAACATCCATAACCGTTCTATTATACATAACGTTCTTTATAGTGGAAAAAAAGTTCTTTAGATTTTTAGAATGGTCTTCACACACACACACACACACACACATATACAAACCCCGGTTCTTTTAAAAACTGTTCAAGGTTCTTTAAGAAAAAAAAGGTGCGAAAATGGCTTTTGAAACTTTTATTTTTACAGCCTTACATAAATGCTTTTCCAGTCCATATTTTAATATGATTAACTCCAGCAATCATTACAGCATACAGCGCTCACGCCATTAAGGTAGGCCAAAAGTGACAGAGAATTTTTTTTTTCCATAATAAACTTTAAATACCTTGATAAACGTTCATCTAAACAATGCGACTGAAACACTGACTATTAGTTCAGTTGTTCTCGAGTACGTCCGTCATAAAGGAGATGTAGACGATGGCCAGGCGCAGAGTCTCTATCCGTGACAGACTCTTCTCGTAGGCGAAGCTGGGAACCTTCCTGCGCAGCCGGTCAAACGCCTCGTTGAGGCTAAACATCCGTTTGCGTTCGCGGATATTCGCTGCCTGGCGCTGGATGCTGCTGATCACCCGTTTGCGCTTGGGTTTCCCGCTGCTGGCGCTCACCGGAGACGTGCAAAAGTCATTTAATCGAGCTGTGGAGATGTCGAGTTCGTGGATGGATGTCAAGTCCTGGTACAGTCCATTGCAGTCGGTGCTTTGGGTCTCCATTGGGGCCGTAACGGATGTGTTCGGCATCATCTCCATGAAGTCCACATCACTGACCAAATCGAACATTGCGGGACTCAGAAATGACTTTTGCATATCCATCCTTTTAGAGCCTATGCACTGGGATTAAACAGCACATGATCAGACTGCATTGCTTTTGAAGAGGTGGCCAGGTTTGTCCATGTCGCGTGGATCACCAAACTCAATTTCGAAATCCGGTCAGATCCGTGAAGTTAGATCCTACTGGCAGCAGTCCACGACCCCAGTCCTGCTGTTTTAATATGCCGCTCAATTCCACCCTGAGTGTGTCCTCTTTTATGCCTCCAGATCTCTTTCACTAACTCAATGAAGGGCACTTGAGGGACGTCTGCATGGCCTCTCCGTGCTGCGCTGGGCCATTTGATGGCCGAGGGCCACGAGGATCCTGAGGGGACGAGGTGCTTGACAAAGGGTCACTCGGTCTGTTTGCTCGGTTTCCCGGTGCACTGAGAGGCTAAATAATGAGACTTCTATTACTGTGAAAGACCAAATATAACATTCCCCCAGCGCACACTTCCACAGCTTTTCTTTTGCAAATTAGTGCAAATAGCTGCCGGTTGCCGTGGAAAAGACAGTTTCCACTGTTCACTTGCAGGAGAATCTATCTATCTATCTATCTATCTATCTATATATGGTTCTATCATCCATCCTTCATTCGTTCTATCCATTCATCCATTGTTCTATGTATCTATCCATCCATCATCCATCTTTCTATCCATTTATCCATACTTTGTTCATCATCCATCCATCCATTGTTTGTTCTATCATCCATCATCCATCGGTCTATCTATTCATTCATTCTATCATCCATCCATTGTTCTATCACTTTATCCATCCATCATATCATACATCTTTCTATCATTTATTATTTTGTTTGTTCTATGATCCATCCATCCATCCATCATTCATTCATTCTATCATCCGTCCACTGATCTATCATTTTGTCCATCCATCCATCCATCCATCCATCCATCCATCCATCCATCTATCTATCTATCTATCTATCTATCTATCTATCTATCTATCTATCTATCTATCTATCTATCTATCTATCTATCTATCTATCTATCTATCTATCTATCTGTCTGTCTGTCTGTCTGTCTATCTATCTATCTATCTATCTATCTATCTATCTATCTATCTATCTATCTATCTATCTATCTATCTATCTATCTATCTATCTATCGTTTTATCCATCCATCCATGGTTTTATCATGCATCCTTCACTCGTTCTATCCATTCATCCATCGTTCTATGTATCTATGCATCCATCCATCCATCATTCTATTCATTTATCCATGCTTTGTTCTATCTATCTATCTATCTATCTATCTATCTATCTATCTATCTATCTATCTATCTATCTATCTATCTATCTATCCATCTATCTATCCATCTATCATTCATTTGTTTTATCCATCCATCCATGGTTCTATCATCCGTCCTTCATTCGTTCTATCCATTCATCCATTGTTCTATGTATCTATCCATCCATCATCCATCTTTCTATCCATTTATCCATCCTTTGTTCATCATACATCTACATAAATTATTATTATTATCATATCATAAATCTTTCTATCATTTATTTAGTTTGTTCTATCATCCATCCATCCATCATTCATTCATTCTATGTTCTATGTATCTATGCATCCATCCATCCATCATTCTATTCATTTATCCATGCTTTGTTCTATCTATCTATCTATCTATCTATCTATCTATCTATCTATCTATCTATCTATCTATCTATCTATCTATCTATCTATCTATCCATCTATCATTCATTTGTTTTATCCATCCATCCATGGTTCTATCATCCGTCCTTCATTCGTTCTATCCATTCATCCATTGTTCTATGTATCTATCCATCCATCATCCATCTTTCTATCCATTTATCCATCCTTTGTTCATCATACATCTACATAAATTATTATTATTATCATATCATAAATCTTTCTATCATTTATTTAGTTTGTTCTATCATCCATCCATCCATCATTCATTCATTCTATCATCCGTCCACTGATCTATCTATCTGTCTATCTATCTATCTATCTATCTATCTATCTATCTATCTATCTATCTATCTATCTATCTATCTATCTATCTATCTATCGTTCATTCGTTTTATCCATCCATCCATGGTTCTATCATCCATCCCTCATTCATTCTATCCATTCATCCACCGTCCTATGTATCTCTGCATCCATCCATCATTTTATCCAACCATCCATCCATCATCCATCTTTCTATCCATTTATCCATCCTTTGTTCATCATACATCCATCCATTGTTTGTTCTGTCATCCATCTATCTATCCATCCTTCATTCATTCATTCTATCATCCATCCATTGTTCTATCATGCATCTTTCTATCATTTATACATTTTTTGTTCTATCATCCATCCACTGATCTATCATTTTATCCATCCATCCATCTTATAAAGTCCTCCAGGTGTCCAGGACTCAAACTTCAGATGTCTGACCGCTAAATAGGAGTTTCTGATGAAGTAGCAGCATGTGCACATGGCAGTGGATCAGTGGCGAAGCGTTTGGACGATGAGTTGGATGATGGAGCAGAGAGATGAGTGAGGGAGGATGCATGGGTTTTCTTACAGTTTGTCCCAGAACACAGTCAGCGGCTGCTGTTTTATGTGGTCTCAGTTCATAAGAAACACTCATGCTGATCTGCTAAATACAGACAGAAACCAAAACACTCCATCATCATTAAAGGCTAGATGATGGTGGCATGACCTCACCGTGCCAGAGAAGATAAAAATCAATTTATGTCCAAATGACTTGTGTTTCATTTGAGAAGAAAGAATGAAGCAGTCAGTACATTTAAAGAAAATGCTTTACGCTTTTTTAAGCAGTGTTGTTGTGCCAAGTATCATTTTCAGCGCATGATATCCACCCTGTGATGGGTGCTTTTATACAACAGTTCAATAAAAAGAAGCTAAAACTGAGTAACTGACATCCAGACACAAAATAGCAGCGGCTACTTTGTTTATTTTTGCTCTGCTGATAAAAATAGTTCAATTGCAACATCGTATCATAATCAGAATTCTTTTGGAATCCTTGGAACAACATTAGAACCAAAACTAACAGTAGTATGTTATGCTGCATTCAGAACTACAGTAATTAAGAGTTTCTGACACGATGTAACAAATGATTTAAAATGATGTGAGATCATATCAAAAATGGCAGTCAGTTTAGTTAAAGGCAGTCAGGTAGTATTTCATTAAACTTTGTGTTGAGTGTCTCACTTTTTTAGTTTTTCAGTACTTTGCAACAGGTGAATTAATGTAATATTTAACTCGAGGATCCATTTTGGCAATATGAGCATTGCTATTGATATTTCTGAGAAGTTTCCATGAAGTTGTCATCTTGTACGTAAAGAAATTAATACTTTTATTCAGCAAGGACACATTAAATTGATCAAAAGTGACCACAAAAACATTTATAATGATTTCTATTTCAAATAAACGCTGTTTTTTTTAACTTTCAATTTATCAAACAATTAAAAAAAAATAAATGCATCACAGTTTACACAAAAATATTGGGCAGCACAACTGTTTTCAACACTGATAATAATCAGAAATGTTTCTTGAGCAGCAAATCAGCATATTAGAATGATTTCTGAAGAATCACTGAAGACTGGAGTAATGATGCTGAAAATATCCTCTCACTTTGTTGTCAGAGATCTGCGGATAGACTACAAAAAAATCAACTATTACTCGACTGAGCAGAATACAAAACAAACAAGGAACGTAATCGTGGCTGGGATTAGTGCTCTGCATTTATCCCATCCAAAGTGCACACACACCAGGAGCAGTGGGCAGCCATTTATGCTGCGGCGTCCAGGGAGCAGTTGGGGGTTCGGTGCCTTGCTTAAGGGCACCTCAGTCGTGGTATTGAAGGTGGAAGAGAGCGCTGTACATTCACTCCCCCCACCTACAATCCGAGTAATGATGCTGAAAATATAGCTTTGATCACAGAAATAAATTACATTTGACAATATTTTCACACAGAAAACAGCTATTTTAAATTGCAATAATATGTAATAATATTTTACAATTTTACAGTTTTTAAACAAATAAATGCGGCTGTAGTGAGCAGAAGAGACTTCTTTAAAAAAATATTAATATCAACTTTATACTTATGGTAGTGTATCTGATTGTGAAGTGACTACTAATCATTACATGTGTCACATGACATGAAAAGTTTTAATTTTAATACAAACAACAAGCTTAACTCAAGTACCTGTGACTCAAAATCTCTCTCTCTCTCTCTCTGTTTTCCTGGCAGTAGGATAAACATGATGTGCACATTCCTGAGGCTGCTATGGAGACGCTGAGAAAGCACAGCTGGACCTGGAGAATATGAGGTAATCCTGAGCCCCAGGGACTGCTGGGTAAATATTGATCTTGAATAAGAAATAAAACGAGAAGAAATACAGTAAAGAGACAATGAGGGCGTCCGTGCCGAGCAGTTCATTTTTCCGTGTGTGAACAGTGCAGGAAAGCGCAGGAGACCGTTTACAGCAAAAATGATTTCTGAAAAAGTCTTGAGCTGTAAAGCGACCCCCCTCTGCTCCACTGAAACAAACACCTGCACAAAGACCACCGTAAATCCATTTACAGTAACACTTCACCACAAAATAAACACAGATAGAGTGCTCACTGGAGACAGACGCTGTCAAGCTACAAAAATGCTTAAAAAGCACCATAAAAGTATTGTTTTTAAAAAAGTATTCATAATTTTCCATTTTTCTGTCAACGTATCCCCTTAAGTCAGTTTTAATTTAATTTTAGCATTAATTATATACTATTATAGTAATTACTTACATTTTAAATTAGCTTTTTATATTTTTTTGTTGTTGTTTTTCATTTTAAATTTGAGTTCAGTTGCAGTACACTGTACTACAGTATGTCATTTTGATTATTTTGATTAATTTCGATTTAGCTTTAATTTCTTTCTGTTTCAGTTTAGTTTTAGTCATTTAAATGTATTTTAGTTAGTTTCCAACTAAGGCAACAATTTAACATTTTCTATTTATATTTGGAATTAGCTCTTTATATTTTTATTTTCCTTTTAGTTTTAGTTTCATAACTTTGTTGTGTTTTTGTCACTTTTATACATTTTTGATTGAATATTTCTATTACGCTTTAATTTCTTTCATTTTCATTTTTGTCATTTTAGTATTTTAAATTATTTCAGTTAGCTGCCAAGGAAACAATTTACATTTTTATTCATTTCAGCATTTCAACTTATTTTAATTATTGTCAAGGAAGTATTTTACATTTTTAAGATTTATTTCTATATTATATATTTATTACAATATAATTTTTTTCTAATTTCAGCTTTATTTCAATTACTGAAATCATTTTTTTTGTTGGTTTAGTTAGTAATAGCAACACTGCTTTAAATATGTCAGCGGCAAACAGAAAAGTCAATCTAAGTAACTCAAGGTCATCTATAGACTGAGTTTGGCAATGAAGTAGTTACACCAGCAGAGCGATTGCCACCTGACGAAAGAACAGAATCTCACACGAGCTTTCAATCCACATCATGCATCACAAAAGCACATGAAAACCCAACAGAGGCTATTTGAGCCCTGCAGGTAGTGTGGGGTAAAACCCAAGACCTGCCTGATCCAGTTCTTCAGCCCGGGGGTTTTGGAATCGGAGCGGTTCGGCAGATAAGAGCGGCCTCCATTTCCGTTCTCCCTCCTTCCCAGAGCTCCAGTCTGGGATCACTTTGTTGTCAGAGATCTGCGGATAGACTACAAAAAAATCAACTATTACTCGACTGAGCAGAATACAAAACAAACAAGAAACGTAATCGTGGCTGGGATTAGTGCTCTGCATTTATCCCATCCAAAGTGCACACACACCAGGAGCAGTGGGCAGCCATTTATGCTGTGGCGTCCAGGGAGCAGTTGGGGGTTCGGTGCCTTGCTCAAGGGCACCTCAGTCGTGGTATTGAAGGAGAGAGTGTTGTACATTCACTCCCCCCCACCTACAATCCCTGCCGGTACGAGATTCAAACCCGCAACCTTTGGGTTACGAGTCCGACTCTCTAACCATTAGTCCATGACGCCCCCAAACATAAGACCTTAATATATCGTCAGGAGCCAAGGGTATTCATTTTGTGTTCCTTGATATGCTTTTTTGACTCTTAAAGTGCTGGTAGCCACTCACTTGCATTTTATAAATCACCAAGGACCACGGTCTCAGCTAAAAATCTTCTTTTAATGTACTACTGAAGATACAATTTCATCTACATCTTGGGTGGTCTGACGGTGAGTAAATTTACAGTAAATCATTTTTGGGTGAAAATGAGAGTGAATTTAATGGTAAAAGACTGTAAAAATGCTACAGTAAAAACCTGTTAAATGAGTAACGGTAATTTCTCCCACTATATATGGTTAAAAACTGTATTGGACAATGTTACGGTAGTATACCATTTTTGGAAGTGAAAAAGAATGTATAATTTACAGTGAATAACCGTAAATTGACATTTCCAGAATTCCCTGCGTTGAATTTCAAATTTGATGTTTTTTTTGTTGTTGTTGAAATAACTATGTTTCTTCTTGTTTTAAACAGTTATTTGAAATATTTTACAATATTACTGATTTTACTGTTTTTTAAACAAATAAATCAGACTGTGTGACCAGAAGAAAAAAAAACATCCTAACACACTTAAAAATATAGTTCCAAAAGTGGGTTTTCACAAGAACCTTTCAGTGAGCAGTTCTTAAAAGAACCACTTTTTCTTAGTTTGAAGAATATTTTAATAATCAAATCCCTATAAAGAACCTTTTTTGCAATGGAAAGATTCCATTGATATTAAAGGTTCTTTATGGAACCTTAGATGCCAATAAAGAACCTTTATTTTTGCTAATTTTGAACGATATTGTACATCTTTCTAGTGCTTGAAAGAACCCAGAAACCAGTAAACTGATCTTAAAAGCTTAACCTCTGTAAAACCCTATAGACCAAAAATATTCTTTGCTAAATCTAAGCAGGTCCTCAGAAGGTTCTCTGAGGTTCTCCAGCTGTGTGGAGGCTGAGGAGCGATCGTCCCCCCCAGTGTGAGTGAGATGACTGTCAGACTAAACTCTCACACTGCCAATACAAAAGACCAATAAACATTCAGGTTCCTCCCACCGGCTTCACCCTGCCAGATTCCTCCGCCTGCTTAAAAAAAGCCTATTTTAGAGAAACCACACTGTTTAATATCCACGTTTTCCAACAGAAATCAAGCCTTAGTGTGAGAATTTGGGAGTTTACATGTGTGCACACACATTTGTGGGCAACCTTTTCCAGATACAAGAGCAGAAACCTGCTGAAGGACGCCACAGCAGTCAGAGATCACTGATGTGATTAATGGTGTCAGCTAAAGGTCTGAGATTTAAACAAACTTTTCACTTTGTATTGTTCCAATATCGCTAGTATATTTTAATGAATCAAAGAGAGATTGTTCATTATTCTTCATGTTACCTGAACCCAGATATCACCATTTAATTATCAGCAAAAAAAAAAAAAAAGATCAAATTTCCAGCTGTGCCGAAAGTGCATCAAAAGTGCATTATGGGTGTTGAAGTTTTTGGTTTTCTTGAGTCTGCAGCACAGATACAAATAAAAAAAAGTGATTCTATTTGATAGACAGTTTTAAGTTTTATTAAAAGCTCATCTTGCCAGTGGTGTATTACCGCTTTAATATATTAAAGGAGACATATCATGCCCCTTTTTACAATAAGTAATATAAGTCTCAGGTGACCCCAGAATGTGTCTGTGAAGTTTCAGCACAAAATACTCCACAGATCATTTATTATATCATTTTGAAAATGCCTATTTTGAGTGGAAGCAGAAACACGCTGTTTTTCGGACCGGTCTCTTTAAATGCAAATGAGCTGCTGCTCCCCGCCCCCTTTTCCAGAATAGAACATCTGTTTTAGTTCTGATTATCATGTTTATCGCTGAAATCATGCGTTTTAAACCATATGAGTTTAAACTTCTGATATATGGTTTTCTGAGCGCACACATCCGAAGCACACGCACAGAAAGCGGCTGTCACAGCATGTGAGTACTAAACTAAGTTCTCATTCACACACAAGTTTATGATAAAAACACACAAGTTACAAAAACAGTCGGTTATATCTGTGAAGGTAAACAGCTGGGAAATAAATCAAGTTTATTTTAGATCTGTGTGGCAGCAGCAATATACAGTAAATAAATCAATAAATCCACTGCTCTGTTGTCTCCTCTTAAAATATACTTAAAAGTATATTTAAAACTTATATTTGTAGCAGGCTTTGACATTTCTTATATTGAAAGAGAGATGTAAATCATATCTAGAGTAGAGCCCAGAATATTATTAGAATTGAGTGTGGATACTTTTGAAAATAAGCTGTAACCAAAACTATAAGCTGTAAATAAAAACTAAAACCTAAATAGTAATAATTAAAATAAATCAATAAAAACAATTATCAAATAAAGTTGAAATAAAATGAAATAAAATATAAATATTAGATGAAAAACATAACTGAAATAAGTTGAAGCATGAAAATTACTTACTGGAAATTAATTAAACTAAAATTGCTAAAGCTAAAACTGAAATAAAAATACATAAAACCTAATTAAAAACACAATAAAATATATATAAGGACATACTACAAAAAATAAACGAAAAATTAAAATATAAAAAATAATTCAAGATATTAATAAAAACTAGTATAAGTAGTATACATGTTTCTACTGCATAGAAAGAGTTATTAAAAGCCCAATCAATTACCCCTTTAATATATTACATGTATATTTAAAATGAGTAATAAAAAATCATGCAAATTTAATTCCATAAATTCATAGACTCTCTTAACAGTAGGCAACCACCCAGAACACATTAATAATGCCTTAGACCAGCCATTAGATCAACCTAGCAACCACCTAGCAACACCCACATAACAACACACAAGCTTTGCTTTGGAGAAACACCTGCATTTCCTTTGGGAAATATCCCAACTTATAAAAATAATGCTTTACTGGCATGGATGTTTCCATAAAGAACCTTTAACATCCACGGAATCTTTCCATTCCACAAAAGATCTTTATTGTGGAAGGAGGTTCTTTAGATTATTAAAATGTGAAACATGGCTCTTTTAAAAACTGTTGACTGAAAGGTTCTTTCTGGAACCCAAAATAGCTGTTCTATGACATCACAGCGAAAACCCCCGTTTGGAACCTTAATTTTTCATGGTGTACATCACAGCATTCTGGACTTCCAAAGAGGCGGGGCTTAATACAATGATGCCATAATATGTAAAAATCAAATTTTTTCTATTCAAATCAGCAGTTGATGACTCTTCTGTTGCTGTTTGCTGTGTTTGGGTGGCTGCATCACAGAGACCTGCCTTCTAGGCTTTGCCACCTTCCCGCTGTTTCCCTGGATTACTGGCGGCCGTTCCCCAACAAAGCCTGAAGGATGTTTGCACAGCTGGGTGACCAGAGAGAGAGACTCCAGCTACCCCAAAAATATCAAACCGTCCAATTCCCCGCTCGGCACTTGCTGTGTTTGTTTTCAGCGTCAGTGTAAAAGGTGCAGGTCTATGTCAGTATTTATTTGCTCAAGAGGACGACCCAACTGTGACATAGAGTTCAGGATCTTTCAAAGAACCTGCTTTGTTCATCACAAAGATACTATTTTGTTTCCATTACTGTCTTTAATTTATTTGAATTGCAGTTTTTTCATCTCCCAAGAATGAAATCAGCGTCTTTGTAAGTCTTGATATACAATACGATGGCGTGACTCTCTGAATAGTTCGGGAATTTGAGTGAATGTCGAGGGAATTTTATTGTTTTGGCTTTGTTTAAAAAGATCGAGATCATCGTGACCCATCATTAAAGCACTGAAACCATGTCATAAAGACCAATAACAAATCACAATGACCCTGCATTCTGAATCTTAGAAACTTGCTGACAAGTACACATCATGCTGTGCAGAGTCTGTAAACAAAGTTTTGATTGGACAAACACAGAATGCAGACCTTATTACATTATTTTGGCTCCGCCTTTCAAGTCCTCCCCGGAAAACTCCTATTTATGCAATTGGAAGTCAGTTATGCAGTAATGCATGTTTTGATTGGAATAAAGATTTGGAGAAATGTAGCACACCAGTGGATGCTCTGCAGTGAATGGGTGCCATCAGAATGAGAGTCCAAACAGCTGATAAAAACATCACAATAATCCACAAGTAATCCACACCACTCCAGTCCATCAGTTAACATCTGGAGAAGCCCTGTGAACAAATCCATCATTAAGGCGTTTTTAACTTCAAGCCGTTGTTTCCGGCTAAAATACGGAGTCCATAATCCATAATAATGCTTCCTTCAGTGAAAAAGTCCATCTCCTGTTGTCTCTCACATTACAATCCACACACATATTTGTTTAGAGCTGTTTTGGCTTGTAAACAGTGTTTGATCTGTGCAGAAGTGACAGTTTGAAGTTAAAATCGTCTTGATGGATTTGTTTTAGCTTTTTATTTCACAAGACATTAACTGATGGACTGGAGTGGTGTGGATTACTTGTGGATTATTGTGATGTTTTTATCAGCTGTTTGGACTCTCATTCTGACGGCACCCATTCACTGCAGGGCATCCATGGCTGAGCAAGTGATGCAATGCTACATTTCTCCAAATCTGATGAAGAAACAAACTCATCTACATCTCGGATGGCCTGAGGGTGATAAAATTCCTTTACTGAATAGTGTTTTCTGGCTAGACTTATAGCTATTCTTTATTAACAATACACAAAATGCATATAAAGTAAATAGTCCACAACATGATAGCATGTGTACAATTAGGGTGACCATACATGCCATTTTCCCAGGACGCGTCCTGGCCAGGATTTCTATATTGCCTAAAATATCTAGGTTTTGGCTTTGTTTGCGAGTGCAGATCGATGCAAATGTGCATCAAAATACCATACAGACGGTTCCTTATGCTTTCAAAATGCTCTCGAGGTATTTTGATGTCATACACCGATCAGTCTGCACTCGCAAACAAAGCCAAAACCTAGATATTTTAGGCAATATAGAAATCCTGGCCAGGACGCGTCCTGGGAAAATGGCACGTATGGTCATCCTAGTACAATACAATTTGCTTCCTCTATAGCCAAACTGACTTGATTCACATGACCCAGTTTGGCAGCCATTTTGGTTCTGCATTACACAGTTTCCCCGTTTTCACTGGATATCATGGAAAAAGTAAAGTAAAGTACCTTGCTGTTGTGGTGGCGGTGGGCTGTCCGACTCAGAGCCTGAGGTCAGTTTGGGGCTTTTAGCACCTCTGTAGCTCTCTGGATCCGTTCGGCAAGGAGCTGCAGGAAAAATCCCAAACAGATGTTGTTCATAAAACATGACTTTTCAATTACTCACCCCCCTTCGGAGCGCGCCGCATGCACATGGCTCAACCCAACACGGCCCTGCTAATGCTCAGGAAATATTACATCACTGAAAACTAAACTGGTGGGTGTAAATATATTTTTGTGACCAGTTAACAAACTTAAGACTCCAAATCCTCCCAGAATTCCCCACTTGACTGCTGGCCGGAAAAACAGTGGGAAATACCCAAAATTATAACAAAATACCTCACATTTAATGTCATCTAATTTGGTGGTGACAAGCAAGCAGGGCTATTATTGTTAACTAAAAGTATTAAAACATTTTATTAACTCAAATAAAGTTGAAATAAAATAAAATATAAATATGACAAAAACTTTGAATTGTTGCCTTGGCATCTATAACTGAAATAAAGGGTTAGTTCACCCAAAAAGGAAAATTAGGCTGTGTTTTACTCACCCTTGAGGCATCCTAGATGCATATAACTTTCTTCTTTCAGACGAATCCAATCGGAGCTATATTAAAAATTATCCTGGCTCTTTCAAGCTCTATCATTGCAGTCGGCGGGTGTTTTTTTCAACAGTCCACAAGACGTTAAATAAAGCGCACGCATCCATAATAAAACATGCCTCACGCGGCTCCGGGAGGTGAATAAAGGTCTCCTTTAGCGAATCCATGCGTTTTTGTAATAAAATTATACATATTTCAAACGTAATAAACACTTCTCTCTCACTTCATCCAACTGTCAAAAGCGGAAGTCGCTCCGGCGGATGACGTAGGCGTTGCGTGATCAGTGACGAACACGGAGAGAGAACAAAACAAAACGCCCGTCATGAATTGAACCGAGGTCATGAACCGAGGATTTGTAAAGAAGAATGTTGGAGGATTTCGATATAAGCCAAGAGGAGACTGGTTTTCCTTTGCTAAAGTAAGGAAACTTTGCTTCCTTTGCTCCTGTAAACAAACTCGTGAGACTAGCATATCTTACAGGTGCATGCGAAACGCATATGTCCTACGCCATCCGTGGGAACAGTTTCTGCGTATACGACTGAAAAGTGTTTATTACGTTTGAAATACGGATATTTTTCTTACAAAAACACATTGATTCGCTACAGGACGCCTTTATTCATGCCCCGGAGCCGTGTGAAGCATGTTTTATTATGGATGGATGCGCTTTAGTTGACATCTTGTGGACTGTTGAAAAAAACACCCACCCACTGCAATGATAGAGCTTGGAATAGCCAGAACAATTTTGAATATAACTCCAATTGGATTCGTCTGAAAGAAGAAAGTCATATACACCTAGGATGCCTCGAGGGTGAGTAAAACACAGGCTAATTTTCATTTTTGGGTGAACTAACCCTATAAGTTTAAATATTAATATTACTAACTGGAAATAAATAAAAAACTAAAACTAAACTTAAAACTGACATAAAAATAAATTAAATCTAGATAGAAATATCTTTAAAAACCCACACAAAATTTAAACAAAATGAATAAAAAATGAAAAAAAAATTATATTTGTCATTTTTTACATATTAAAATATATATAAAAGTCTCATTCAAAATAGTAATAAAAACTACAATAGTATTTAAATAATACCAAAATAACAATGCGAGAAAGCTATGAAAATCAATTTAAAAAACATTGAGAGAGAGAGATTGATTAGGAGATTTTAAGGCAAGCATTACTATCGTTCATAAATACAAAAAAATAAATAAAGATTATTTCCCAAGTACTCAAAAGTAATTACTAAAAAGTAGTTGTGCATGCTGATTTAATATTTTATTTATTTTGCATGCAATTAATAAACTGGCCAAAAAACATGTTGGCTTGATATCAATAGAAGTGACAGATTTAGGCACTGAACAGCTGAAGAAGAAAGTAGAAGATCAGAAAGCACGGCGAGAGTTGGCCCACTGGATCGCCAAGACTCGGATACGACTGAATGGCTAATCGTCATCAATAAACTGGCAAGCACTCACAACACAATACCAACATGTCTGTGCAAAACCTTCTGCCAAGCATGACACGTTTTCTTCAAATAAATGGGGAAAAACGAGTTTATTTACTACACATGTTAGTGAAACTTAAATCTTAATACTCTTCTTAATACTAAGGCTTCAAAAAATGCACCTGGACCACTTTTTTCTCTAATTAACACTCCTCAAACGTCCTTGGCTTGCAATACACAACTCAACCATAATGCATGGAAACAAACACGCAAACAAGTGCAAAAAAATCAACCTCGCCTCTGGAGGACGAGGCCGAGATATTTACTAGCAGTTCATAACAAATCAAAGCGCTCTTCGTTTCATGTGTCGTTTTAAATCGTTTGGCACATCAACACACAGTTTGTTGAATTTCTCCCCAGATATCGTCCTGTCGGTTGGAGAGCCTGAGAGTCTGGCACGCCGCTCCAACTGAGACGTCAAAGCGCTCTCCATCATCTCTGGAAAACCTCCGGGACTTTATTTAGAGGCCGAGAGCCCAGATCCTTCTGAATGAGAGACGGCCGAGCCTGGCTTTGTTTTGTCAAGAGCAGAAGAACATGCTTGGATGAAGGAAACGAGGGACCGATATTTTGCAGAGAGCTATGAAAGACAACACTGCTGCATTTCCACTTTTCCCAGCCATTTAACTTCACATCAGAGTCCGTGTCGGCCAGATTCATGCCAGTTTTGTCAGGCACTGGTGGCCGATGAGAAATGTTGTTTTTGGACTGACGCCGTGGCCTTCGAATGCTCAACCTACGCCACGCGTCTGCCAACATAAACCCCCAAAGCCACAGCGCTTACACTGCTGACGGGTAGAAATTAATCGAGAAGGCCGAACATGAGGCAATTTATCAATGGCCGCTCTAATGCGTGGGCTGTGGCGAGAAAGGCAGGGTGCATCATGGGAGCCATGCCACTGGGAAAAGAGACTTAGAAAGCGTGCGAGAGAGAGAGTAATTAGCTTCGGTTCTGGGTAAAAACACACTCATATGCAAGGCATGGGAAAGATCTGTCTTCGGAACTTGTAAATACCAGTAACTGATCTCACTGGCCGTGTAAACTGCCGCCCGGAGCTACATCCCAGAATAATCGCTAGCAAAGATCAGTAAACAAAGAAGGTTCACAAGAACACAACACACTGAGGGCTGAATGCACAAAAATACACAAAACACAGAACACTATGGCAGAAAGGCTTGAGTTTTCAGAACTGGCTGCTGCTGGTGTCGGTCTGGAGGCGGAGCAGCTCCGCCCACTTAAAGATGACTCCGCCCTTCTGATATTCTCACTCCCTTGATGACACAATCACGGTTTAAATAGTTAGCATGGGTCAGTTAACCTGTACTGGTAGATGTTAAAACTACAAAAATAGGCTGTCAAAATGCATGTTTCTGCACTGATGGCCATTTTAAAGAAAATGTGCAGTCTGACACAACAATTTTTGGCAAGCAACATATACAGCACAAATATTTAATTACATTATGCGAAAAATGTATTCTCTCTGTCTGCTGTCTTTGATGTCACAAATCAGGAAAGTCTATAGTTTTAAAGAAAATTAAAATATCTACATTTTTCATAAAAATATTTAAATGTATATACATTTCTAAATGTGTGTGAATACGTATATAGTATATAGTAACATTTGAACATTCAACATTTGAAGTGGATCAAAAAAGTGAATCAAAGTTGTCCCATAAAGAATGGGCATTGTTTTGGTTTTACTTTGATGAAAGGTTTTGATCCACTTCAAATGTTGACTACTACATAATTTTTTATACATATACATATACATATACATATACATATACACACACACACACACTGTATATATATATATAGTCACAGATCCACAACCACACGTCTGGCAGGAAAACGGCTCGGCTCTCCCACTCACCCACCACAACTTACTGAAATATTAAAATAAAATGTTGTGGTTTGAACTAAGCTAGTGTGAGTGAGCCCAGAGTTCAGTGTGAACACAAACAGGCCCGGACGAACTCGCACCAACATTACTCCGACTCAGGTGGCCTATAAACAGCTACAACTGGCCATTTTCCCAGTGCATCATGAAATTGTGCTGTATTAAACACTTGGATATTTATAGGCATTTATTTTGCAAAACCGATGGGAGTGACTTGTTTACCTTTTGGCTCTCTGGGTGGAAGTTTGGGTGTCACCTCATTAAAATTTTTTATCACCTGACATTCTCCTGTTTTTATAAGATACAAGCAAATGCTCTCATTAAAGCGTTTTTCACTAGTGCATATAAAGAAAGCCAGAAAAACGCCATGCTGTCTCTCAGTCTGGCACCTGTGAGGTGTGTTTTCGGCGTTTATTTGTTTGCAGACGTGTTTGAAGTGTCTCACCGTCTCTTTTGTCTAAGCGTCCACATCCTGAGCTGAAAGTAGAAATCTGGCTGACTGGATCTGAACGCCACGCTCTCCGCGACTTCCTACACAGGTGTACGAAAACTGCCCGTGACCCTCGTTTCTTCTGCTTCGAAAACACATAAAATGTCGGGCGTTTCAACACCGGCTGAGACAGGCTTTGGAAAAAGGTCAAAAAAAAAAAAGGTATTAGAAGTGCAGAGGAAAGTTTTCCGTTGTAAATTTTAAGGGGGGCCGAGGTACGGTTCAGGCCAGGGCGTTTGACGACTATGAGAGTGGCAGAGAAAGACTTCAGCTGTGCTTGGCACAGGAACCTCAGAGACAAGCGTTAAAAGATGAAAGACAGCTCAGGACTCTGTGCCTGTAAAACGGATCTGTTGCTGTCAGTAGCTTCAGCGATGGGCACAACGCTGAATATTTCAGCTCTACTGCTGGAAAACAAACTGATGAACATGAAATAATGAGCAGCACTAGATGAAATCTGGGGACGTCTTTTAGCTTGTCTGCTGAATGCCTTTAAACATGCTCAGATAGAAAACAGCACAATGTCCTGACAAGCATCGCTATGTCTGCTAATTGTAATGCTGCTTTTTAAAAATCTAACTATTGGAAAATGTTAACAATTGGTGTATGAATAATCTGTGCATTTCACTGTAAATAAATACAAACAAAAGTACATAAATAAATAAATAAATAAAAATATTATTTAAAATATACATAAATAAATAGACCTAACTTCTCAACTAGACTCTCAAACAAATGCCAGTGGTAATGCTGCTTTTTCAAATCTAAAAACTGGAAAATGATTTAACTACTGGGGGGGAAACATGTTTAAAGTCTAAAAATGGCCTAGAATATTCCTGGTATTATTTTGCATGATTCACCGTGCGAGTTCAAACAAGCAAAGAAACAATTGTCATTTCAAATAAATGTAAAATAAACTAATTGAAATAATTAAATGTTATTTAAAATAAATATTTAAAAAAATTGAATAAATACACTTTACCTCTTGACATGACTCTCAACATATGCCAATGATTAATGTTACTTTTCTAAATCTAATTATTGGAAAATGAGTTAACTAAGTTAAAAGTTCCTGGTCTTATTTTGCATGAGTCATCTGTGCATGTCATTGCTGTAAGCAAGCAAAAAAAAAAAAAAAAAGTTATTTTAAAAATAAAAATTATTTGAAAATAAATATTATTTAAAAAAAAAAAAAAAAAAGTAGACTAAATGTCTTAACAAGACTTTCAACATATGCCAATGGTAATAATGCTGCTTTTTCAAATCTAAGCATTGGAAAATTATTTAACTACTGGAAAAAAATGCTTAAATGCTACATCACATACAACACTAGCCTAAAAATAGCCTATAATATTCTTAAACTTATTTTGATTCATCAGAGCACGTCATGCATGGATGAATTAATAAATGAATAAATCACCATCAAACAAACAAATGAATGGCTAGAATATTCTTATCTTCGTCTTATTTTTTTATGATTCAACTGTGCATACCATTGCAAAAAAAAAGTTATAAAAAAAACATACAACAATTTAAAAAGTAAATGAATAATAAAATAAAATGACCTAAAATATAAACAATTACAGTTCATTACTGAAGTAAAATGGGTTGTGAATGGCGTTTAATGTGGCTAAACGGCATTCAAAACAGAAAAGCAGCATCACGGCACTAAACAGACGCATGCATAATGCGCTAGATGGATGTGTTTGGGGTTACAGGGCCAGAGACCAAGATGAGAATCAGGGTGGAGGGACTCGTTTTACAGAGGCACAGGGCAAAGTCTGGAGAGTCTATCACACACACACACACACACGGGACGGCAGACATCTGCACCTGCGGCTCTGAGCGTCTGCTGCTGTCATTATGGGTTCTGTGAGGTCAGGGAGTGTCTCTGCCAGCGTGCCAACCGTCAAATAATCACAGCCTGTGTCCATGTGCCCCGCTTCACTCGTCACATGATATAATTATTCATATAAAAACTACCGCAGCAGTATAAACAAAAACCCTGCAATATCTGAGGGCACCACAAGAATCCAGAAAATCCCGTGCAATGCCACACGCAACCACAGCAAGAGAAACACACACATTCAACACTTACCAACATGCTGGAGAGCAAAACACACCCCATACGGATCACAACGCACTGCTCCAGAAACATATCAGAACATTACAGCTTTGTTCCTTCACAATACCATGACATATTGCTATTCAGGCCAGCTGGGTGAATGTCAAACCACTGGCACTGAGCACGCTGCCTGATACCGAGCGTGGAGCGATACACTTTCTGCAGGAGGTCGCGACCCCGCAGAGGTCAGCGGGGGAATTTTTTGGAACTATGACATTATCTTTATTTTCCATTTGAATCTCGTTTCACACGTGCATTATTTTTCATTAATGTTCAGAGTGGTTTTTGAGTTGCATGTTGATGTGTCGTTACTAGGGTGTTTTTCGATGGTCGCTAGGTGCATGGTTACTTACTGGCACGAGTCAAATGAGTCCACCCTCAAGTGATTTTCTGGTCTTGTACATATGGATCCGGTCCCACCTTCATTTATGTCTGAAGCACAAGCGGTGCAGGGCTTGCCATCCTGTTAAAAATAAGATAAAAATAAAATAAAATAAACAACCAACAGCTTAAAATGGTGTAAGATGGTCTGCTGTTCTAAAAATCAAATCAAATCAAATCAAATAAAACAGCTTAAACTGGCATAAGAATTTGCTGGTCTAAACAAACAAACAATTAACAGCTTAAACTGACATAAGATGGTTTGCTGGTCTATTTTAAAATAACATAAAATAAAATAGTCAACAAACAAGTAAACTAACAATTAACATCTTAATCTGGCATAAGATGATTTGCTGGTCTATTTTAAAATAAACTAAACTAAACTAAACTAAAATAAAATAAAATAAAATGAAATGAAATGAAATGAAATGAAATAAACAGCTTAAACTGGCATAAGAATTTGCTGGTCTATTTTAAAATAAAATAAAATAAAATAAAAAATACAGATGAAACTGGCATAAGAATCTTCTGGTCTATTTTGAAATAAAATAAAATAAAATAGTAAACAAACAGGTAAACTAACAATTAACATCTTAAACTGGCATAAGATGATTTGCTGGTCTATTTTAAAACAAAACAAAACAAAACAAAACAAAACAAAACAAAATAAAA